>NC_062279.1:190925068-191228098 GCF_902655055.1 Lutra lutra
ATTCTATGGTTTCCAGCCTGGTGTTTAAGTTTAATCTATTTTTAGTTAATTTTTGTAAGTAATGTTAATATAGGGGTCTAGTTTCATTCTTTTGAATGTAATATCCAGTTTCAAATGAAACACAGCAATATTGGAATAATATAGATGAGCAACAATGTGTTAATTTATCCATAAAAAGAAATCAAGGTTGAATAACCAGTTGCTGAAAGCAGCTGATCTCCAAAGACCCTGAGTCAATTTTCAAGCTTGGAAGTCATTCACTGAGAGATAAGATTCCCTAAGAACAAGGACCCTGCAACATTAGAGCAAACATATGAGGTAAAATTCTGCATTCCTTCACCAGTGGGACCTGCGGGTATTTATTCACATAACTATGCAAGGGAGAAGGGGGAAGAAGAGAATACTCTGACATTTCAAGGACTGTTAGACACAGGCTCTGAATTAAAATTGATTCCCTGTGACCTGAATTGTCAGGAGAAGGTAGGTAGCTATTATACCACGGGGCCAAGAAAAAATATGTGTGACATCCATAGGTACATCTATGGGTATTTCTCTACCCAGATTTTACTGAAAATTGACAAATATAGAAGATACAACATGAGAAAGGCATGATGAGTAAGGGTGCAGGGATGAGGGCTTACCACATAAGGAACCTAGACGCTCAGAGTTTCTAAACAAAGATGAGGAGACTCTAAAATGAGTAGTAAAGGAGAAAGATGATAAATATCAGGGGTAGTCCTAAGACCAACATCTGTAAGACAACTGCTTATCCTTTGTTCATTATCCTCTTTCCTGTAAGTTTCCCCAGGAATTAGAGACACATCAGAATTCCTGAGAATCTGTTCAAAGATGAGATCTATTTATTATATGAGGCAAATGAATCTTCGTGGCACAAGAAGTGAATTGCAATAGAGACTATAGCATTTTTTTCCAGATTCCCCTCAAGCGTTAGGCATTCATTCTCCTGAAATTGCCCAGGACCAAACACCAAGTGTCTCACTTGACGTTCTCTCTTCAAAGGTGGTCCTCATTTGTTTCAGGTCAATGCCGGGATTTGAAATCCTGACCACCTTGCTTAATACAAGGACATCTCAAATTCAGAGCTTCCTGCATAGCTTTATAACCTCCACTAATCCTGGTCTTTCTTTCCTCAACGCGTAACAGTGAGAAAATACTCCCTAATAAACTACACTCGTGCCACTCTCCATGTCAGTGTCTGTTTCCCAGGAAACACTATTTAAGACAGGGGTTATTTATTTTTACTTTCAGAATTCTTAGAATATTTTTAGACATCCTGTCATAACAACTTGGCTGAGGAGATTCTAAATGCCGAAACTTAAATGTACAAGTCCTTTTAAAATGACCCATTCAAAACATATTTACAAAAGTCTAAGTAATATTTTCTTTCACACTGAGTGTAACCAACATTGCCATAACTTTCAGGAACAAGGATTTGAATGTAGATTATAGTTAAAGTTAGATGCCAAACACCCTTAGTTATGCTTAAAGTTTGACTCCTTTGAGAAGGAAAATATGATGTACTTAGGGTTAAGTATGTCTACCCAGAATGCCTTAAGTCTTATAAAAAAATAATAAAATATTTAAAAAGGTGGGGGATAAGATGTTGCTAATATTAGAGGAAGAAAAACAAAGAAAGGATATACTCACAGCCTGGGTTAGCACAGAGAGGGAATTATGAAACCTGAATTTTACTTCCCTGGTTTCTGTCAAAAAGCAGAATCTCAGCCTTGAAAAGTTATGATTAATGTATAATCTGAACAGAAGCTAAAGATGATTGAGGAGATAGTAAAAATATATTCATTATATTCTTCAGTGAATTCAATCTTCAGCTATAGAAACAATTGTACCAGGCCACTGAGAAAAGCTGTAGTAAGACTGTAAGCTTATTGGTAGTAATTTTTGAGTAATCATGAACCAGTTGGAAAGTTGTGAAAGAAAAGATATGGGGAAATGATATTTCAATTTTTGAAAGGGCAAAAATGATGAAAAATATACCAGTGAACCGGGAACCAGACAAAATCTTCGAACAGATTATTTAAAGAAGAGCCTGTAAAGTATTTGGGAAAGCGAGTAGTCATAGCTAGGCATGAAACACGCTAGATTGACATCAATTCCCTTACTGATTCACACTTTAGGATGACAGATCAGATGGACGATAGACATAGAGTATTTTTTAATTTCAACAGGACAGTAACAAAGTTTCATGGTAATCTTATATACGAGATGAAATCCATGAGCTGCATGATGGTGAAGTTTGAATCTCTCTATAAAAGGAATATGGACAATATACTGAGGCCAAGTGCCAAGAAAGTCCAGAGCACAATGGCCCAAGCTCCATCCACTGCAAAGATGAAGGATATATTTTTAAATACATTTTGCACAATGACATACATGACCCACATGTAACTTTTAAAATAATAACAGATTAAAAAGAAGACAAAAATTACAAATCCAAAAGACTTCTATACATTATCAGCATAAGATTAAGCCAACAAAATGAGATTATAAATAAAAACACATGCTTAAGTGGCAACAATCCAGGATAAGAACACTGACTTCCTGCCACTATTCATGTGAAAGAGACTGAGATTTCATTCAGTTGATGACTAGATATATTCACCAAATCAGTAGGAAGAAGCATTCTGAAAGGATAATTCACAGGTCTCTTACATTAATGAATTATTATACAAGTTAACAGAAAAACAAAGAGGCACCAGCATTAAACAACATCTATTCTAATCCACATATTATGTTAATTATACCAGAACAGGAGAGCCTGGGTGGCTCAGTAGGGTAAGCCTCTGTCTTTGGCTCAGGTCATGATCTCTGGATCCTGGGATTAAACCCCACGTGGGGCTCCCTGCTCAGCAGGGGAATCTGCTTCTCCCTCTGCCCCTCCCCTCCATTTGTGCTCTTTCTCTCTCTCCCTCTCAAATGAATAAACAAAATATTTTTTTAAAAGTACACCAGAACAGCCAATATTTATTTTTTCATTTAATTTTCATCATAATTCTTTGAGGTAAATAAAATTATTCTAGTTTTATAGCCGAACAAAGCAAAGCACAAATTATTTAACAGATTTGGCTAAGAAAACAATGCTGTAAGTGGAAGTATAGTGAAGTTTAAACAAAGTGTGTCAAACTGTAGAATTCTTCCAAGTTAGAGGTCTCTAGTACAAAACTCTTAGGTCCTTAATGAAGAAACTGAAACCCATAGAAGGTGTGGCTTCTGTAACCTATAAGAATTGATTTCTCAGCTCTTCCCTTCTTACTATCAGTGTGACTATTGTAAGACAGTCATAATTCTCTCGATCTAGATTATAAAGGTATTTTTTCTTCTACTATGTACAATTATCTCCACTCTCTCCCGCATAGTCTCTCTGCTCCCTTTTTCTCCATCAATGTGAATAAATACTCAGATATTAGTTATAACAAATAAAACTGTAATACAAATGCTTATGTTCTCAACTGTTTCTAATTCACTGAGATTCTTATCCAGAGGTGAATGATTATTTTCATTTTATTACATGATGCCTTAAGTAGGCTTATTCTATATATTTTCTTTCATTTTTTTAAGTAAGCTCTACACCCCAAAGCTCACGTTGAACTCATGACCCTGAGACCAGGAGTCACCTGCTGTGTAGACTGAGCCAGCCAGTTACCCATCTATATATTTTCAATATCAAATTGAAACATCTTGATAGGCTTCCATAGATTCTTTCACATTATTTAATTGCAAATATTTTTACCAAGTTACATCATTAGTTTTTTTTTTCCTGCATCTTCATAAGTTTATATGTACACACACAAGTTATTCCACAATTGTTTTGAACTTCAATTTCTTGAGTTTCATCAGGATCACTGTAATACAAAATCCAGTTGAAAGTGACAACACTATCTGCAAGACCAGATACTTAATCTCCAGGACACTGAAACCTTCAGGTTGATTAAAAAAAAAAATTGAGAACCATTTAAGCAGCTAGCCATATGACAGAGACAATCAGGTGGGTTTTCATTCTACTGGCTTGAAAGAAAATGTATCTGTAACAGAAGGCATTTATTTATGACACGAGATCTCTTGACTCATGAGACTATAGACTTTAAGAAGGCTACTGCATTTATATTTGACCCCAGTCCATAACACTCCTGCAATCATTTCACATGGCTCCTTTGGACATTGGACTACAAAGGCCACTACTCCTTCAATTTTAGAATACTACCTAGCTCCAGGGTGCTTGACCTATAATTTCACTGTGTCATTTATTGTCTTGCCCTTGTGTTCAAGAAGATATTCCTCCCCTGAAGACCCTAAGGCATTATAACAGTGGCATCTGTTGCCTGGCTTGCTTACAGGCAACAAGTTTATTTATTTATTTTGAATTTTTCTTTAAATTCTAGTTAGTTAACATATATGGTAAAATGGGTTTCAGGTGTAGAATTTAGCATTTCATCACTTACATAGAACACCCAGTGCTCATCATTAGTGCCCTCCTTAACACCCATCACTCATCTGGCCCATCCCCCACCACCTCCTCCCATCAGCCCTGTTTGTTCTCTATCATTGAGTCTCTTAAGGTTTGCTTCCCTCTCTTTTTTTTTTTTTCCTTTCTCTGTATTCATCTGCTTTGTTCCTTCCATTCCACATATGAGTGAAATCATATGGTATTTTTAGAACTTGAATATTTAAATTTTGCTACTTGGTAAGAATAATTTACAAAATACTATTTATCCTGTGTTTAGAGAAGCTTCTCTTACTTTGACATAGTAGAAAATCTGACTTACAATTAAACTGAGGCACATTAAGCTAGTACAAAAATATTCAAATATTACATGAATAAGTATGTCACAGGTTTTGAGAATATTGCTCAGTGGGTTGTATTAGCACTAAATACAAACTAAGTTCCCACAGAGGCAGTGGCTTCATAAACCAGGAAGAAACTGAACTATCAAATTCCCAATCCTGAAAAGACTCACATTTGGAATGGAAAGTGTGTTTTATTCACTTAAAAATTATTAAATGCCTAAGTATAGCAGGAAAATGGAATAATTTTCCAGATCTTAAACATGTACTGTGTTTTTATTGCTGTGGCCTATGATGTTTTATTTATTGATGGTTTATATTTATGAAGTTGAGTAAGAGAACTCTAATCTGTTAAATATGAGTTCATTTTTTTCTCCAACTTATGAGAAGATGAAGCCAGAGAAGCATCTCATACTGTGTTACTTTAAAAGAAAAAGACACACACACACACACATACACACACACACTGAAAATTTATGGTGTTTCTATGTTCAAAATAAATTCTGATCATTTTTCAATTCTTAAATATTTCTTGCATTCTGGTGTAAATGGCTTTACTCAATATAAATAGTAATGCTGACTTATTACAACTTGTGTTATTCTTAACTTGTTCAGTTAACTCTCGCCTGTGTACACATTAGCATAATTAGAAGTTGCTGTCCTCGATGCCACATAGGAACCATATGTGGTATTTGCTTCTGTCGCACTACTGCAGTATGTTAACAGCTGTTGCTACACAGTATAGAAATCAATAGAAATGAAAATCTAGCTTGAGTTGTTTGAAAAGTGAAAATTATTACAGTGTATGAATGGTAAGTGTAAAAACCCAGCACCATATATAGCATTCTTTACATATATGGCTGCCACTTAGTGTAGATTAATGATACTAATACCCAAAATTAATTGAGGTGCCAACAATATGGCTCATCTGTGCTAAGCTCTTAGTCCTAACAGAAACTCTCTGAAGTAGCTATTTTTGTTATTTCTTTTTTACAGATTAAAAGTCTGAAATTAATTTAAGGAATTTTTCATGGTCAGTCAGCAAGTAAATAAAGGAGTAAAGTAAAAGTCAAGTTTATTGCATTTAGCATTCCTGTTCTTGGATATGTCCTCACTTTATTCTAAACAGATAATTACTTCTTTAAGAATCCTCATGCTTAATCAAGGGCCGCCTGGGTGGCTCAGTTGGTTGGACGACTTCTCGGCTCAGGTTATTCTCCTGGGGTCCCCGGATCGAGTCCCGCATCGGGCTCCCAGCTCCACGGGGAGTCTGCTTCTCCCTCTGACCTTCTCCCTGCTCATGCTCTCTCTCACTGCCTCTCTCTCAAATAAATAAATAAAATCTTTAAAAAAAAAGAATCCTCATACGTAATCAAATATTTTTAAAGAACTTAAAAGAATACATATATGTGTATGTATATGTGTATGTATTACATATACGTAAAATAGCTACAGCAAGAAAAAGCCTCAAGAAGAATGATTTAAGTAAAACAAGATGATTTAGAGTAAGTCTAAAAATAAAATAATATAAAACCCATTCCTCTAAGTAAAACTATGTCGCAGTTGTCCCATGTACATTAATTTAAAGCAAAAGTATTTATTTGGCATCTAGTGAGATTCTTTGGGAACAAATGAGGATGAGTCAAACATCAGCCCTAAAACCTTACTATAATAAAAGAGATAATGTGTTACGCAAAGAATACAAGCAGAAGGTAATAATGAAATGCCATAAGAAAGTATGAATAAAATAAATGTGGGCGTTCTAATAGGAGAGACATCTACTTAGGGGATGAAAACCAATTGCCTTCAAGAAAAGAGGAAAAGTGACATTCCAGCCAGCTGTGAATATGGACAATTCAGATTGGAAGGAAAAGAATGACCAAAGAGAAGGAAGCTGCATAAAGGGCCTATTTAAGTCTAACAAGATATATTAAGGAGCATAAGGGGAAGAAATTTTAAAGAAGTCTGGAGGCCGGGAAGCAGGGTTTTGAACTTTTTTCTGCTATTAGTGGGAAATCCTATGAAGATGTTTTTACAGGAAATGAACACACTCAGAATTATACATTAGGCCATAAGCGTGTAAAAAAATGTCAGGGTTGAGAATGTCTGAAGCCTATCTAGTAAGGTGGCTGATGCCATATCCCACACACATGCAGCCTAGACTTTGAGTGTAATGGCAAGTACTGTATCACATGGGTTACTGTCTATCTCTATGGTAGAGAACAAAAGTATTAATTTTGATGTTCTCTAGAGCAGAGATTTGTAAACTAGGGTCCATGGTCCAAATCCAGCTTGCTTTTTTTTTTCCCTGTAAACAAAATACAGCATGTTTGTTCTTCCGTGTGTCATCTATGGCTGCTTTTCCTCTACAGTAGTAGAGTTAAGTCGTTGTTACAAAGCCCCCGTGGTTATGCCATTGACACAATCAAAAACAGGAAAATTTATTTCAATGGAACTAGAAAGCATTTTGAATGAAGCACTGGGTGTGGTGCATAACCAATGAATTTTGGAACACTGAAAAAAATAAAATTAAATTAAAAATAATGGTTTCAAGAAAATTGTGGGAGAACACATTTCTTTGTATAAATGAAAAATATCTCCATGACTTAATACATAATCATCTAATGGACTTCATTCAATTAATTTGTCCTGATAATAACCCAAAGTCATATAAATTGTCAATCTCTATGCCTATGATCTAACCTATAGATTGTTCTTGAACTATTTGTTTGTTTTAGACCTTCTTCAGTATATTTTGTTCTCTTGATTTTTTTTCTGCTTTTTCTATTAGGTTATATATCTATTCTTTTATGGAAAGATAAATGTAGACATAATTATAAGCATAGACATATAGATATGGATGTGATAATAACAATCAATATGGATATAGGTAGATACATACCTTTTCTGCTTGAACTCAGTGTATAAGACACTGGAGATACTTTTCAAAAAACAGAGAGGCACATATAGCTGATCTTGGCCATCACCCCTCCATTATAGATCATATCCTTCCCTTGGCGTGTAACTGTTCAGTGGAGTTTTCTTTATTTTAGAAGCTCTATTAGTTGCCTTAGACTTCTGTAATAAATTAAAACAAAATCAGTGGCTTAAAACAATAGACACGCATCCCATTTCTGTCTCTTTTAGTCTAGGTTGCTGTATTTCTGCTGGTAAAAAATTCTCAAAATCCTTGTTTGTTTTCCATTAATATCAAGGGGTTCTATGCCATTAAAAGGCAGGGTTCTCCACATATTCCTTCTAGATTACTTCATCTCTATTCTGGTTTCTGCTGAGAAGGTGGTTAGATCCAGAAGTCACATGCCGAATCACATGCCTATTACCTTAGTAAATGGTTGTTCAACTACATTCTTGGCCTTGTTTCCAGGGCATGTTATCTGCATAGGCTGAGAATTTTCCAAATATCAAGTACTGGTTCCTTTTTACTTAACACTTCATTCCTCAATTGATCTATTTCGTCTTACAATTTGTATAAGCAATAAGGAGAAATCAGGCTGTACCTTCCATACCTAGCTTAGAAATATTCTCAGCTAAATATCCAAGTGAATTACTTTTAAGTTTTACCTTCTATTCAACACACACACACATACACACACACATACACATACACACACAACCACACAATCCAGTCAAGTGTTCTGCCACTTTATGGCCAGGATAGCTTATCCCTTGGTTTCTAATAGCATGTTCCTCATTTCCATCAGAGATCTCATGTGGAAAACCATTAATGTTCGTGCATTCCCCAAGATGGTAGGAGCTTTTGTGTAGCATGTTTATTTCTTTGAGTCCTCACCAGAATTACCATTAATACCCATATTTCTGTCAATAGTCCCTTCACGATGGTTTAGGTTTCACTTTAATGAGCTTCCAGACACTTCCACCCTAAGGTTACCCATAACCTTAGAATATTTTTCTTTCTGCAAAGAAAAATATCTCTGTGCTGAATATAGCCACTTTCACATTTTCAGGTATTTGTTACAGCAGCATTTAATTTCCCAGTACCCAAATCTGTATTTGTTTCCTGTAACAAACGTTGAGTCTTAAAACAACAAAAATCTGTGTCACAGATCTGGAGGCTAGAAGTATAAAATGAGGATGTCAACAAGACCATGCTCCCTCTGAACGCTGCAGGGGAAAATTCTTCCTTTGTTTCTCCCAGCATCTGTTGATTGTCAGCAATTTTTGGTTTTCCAGTCTTTGTCTCCATCTTCGCATGGCCTTTTTCCCCATGTGTCAATCAGTGTCTCAGTCCAGATTTCCCTCTTCTTATAAGGACATCAAGCATATTTAGGGCCTACCCCAATCTTAACTTGATTTGATTTGTTAAGACTCTGTTTCCAAATGAAGTCACATTAACAGGTTCCAGGTGGTTATGAATTTTGCAGGGTCGCTATTCAAGGCAGTATACAGATTCATTCAAACTGTGTTGACAAAACCATGGGAATTCCATTTGTAATGGTCTAGCTCAAAAATCTTAAACTTTTCCTAAAAAAGGATTTAGACAATTCTTGTTAACATTTATTAATCCCTTTCCAAAAAAGACAATTCAGGCTTCATGTGAGTTATAAGTCATATTTGGGTCTCTTATAGAGGAGACCCAAACATGAGGGTTTGTGAGGCCAGGCCCAGAAACTCTTAGTATATGAAAGGTTAAAAAAAAACAAAATGGGGGTGCCTGGGTGGCTCAGTAGGTTAAGCCTCTGCCTTCGGCTCAGGTCATGATCCCAGATTCCTGGGATCGAGCCCCGCATAGGGCACCCTGCTCAGTGGGGAGCCTGCTTCCTCCTCTCTCTCTCTGCCTGCCTCTCTGCCTACTGTGATCTCTCTCTGTCTGTCAAATAAATAAATAAAATCTTTAAAAAAAAAAAAAAAGATTTTTTTTTAACAAAATGATTTTTAACAAATAAATCCTCAGGAGAATTGATATCAACAACAAAAACCTAAATTCAACCCCAGCTAGGAGGTCATTTATGCCTTTAAAAGTATCAATTACCATTTATACAAAAGCTCCATCAAACCAAACAAAAGAAAAAAAGAATCCCATTCTTTCTTCCTCTTTTAAGCCATTTTATTGCACAGGTTACTTGGCTTCAAGGATTGGTGCCCCTGTGCCAAGGGTCTTTGTGTAAACATCAGATTCTGTTATGGGTCTAAATGATAACAGATCTTCTTCCTTTCCAGGTGATTGTGTTGGCACCCAGACGTGAACTGCCTTCATCAGTCACAAATCAAACTCCAGTACCAACTGGACTGTATAGTCTCTAAAAAGAGGCTTCCTGAAGGAAAAAAAAAAAAATGGCACATAATGTGCCAGACAGGTTGCCAATACCCTTGTTTTATTTCTGTGTATCATTTTATGCTATCCCATTAAAATGTGTGACTGGTCACCTGGAGATTATACTTTCCTTTCAGCACATTCTACCCCAAGCCAATCTAAGATTGTCACACTACATACATGAAATATAGGTCTGCTAATGTAGCAACAAATAAATAAGAACAGGAAGAACCATTTATGGATCTTGGATGCCATTTGTCCAGTTATACATCTATTTATTTTTTAGTAATTGCATGTATACCACCTGCCAGGTCTTTGTCTGCCTATAAAGTGGTTTAGCATATAATTTCATTGTTCTTAAAATTTAGTCTTAGTAAAATAACCAAATTTTTATTTTGAAGGATTTTTAGTGGTGTTTTTTTTTAATTTAATTTTTTTTTTAGCATAACAGGATTCCTTGTTTTTGCACCACACCCAGTGCTCCATGCAATCCGTGCCCTCTCCAATACCCACCACCTGGATCCCCCAACCTCCCACCTCCCACCGCTTCAAACCCCTCAGATTATTTTTCAGAGTCCATAGTCTCTCATGGTTCACCTCCCCTTCCAATTTCCCTCAACTCCCTTCTCCTCTCTAACTTCCCTTGTCCTTGAACATTAGACACTAACAGAGTGGAGCTCCTGGGTGGCTGTCAGTTAAGCATCTGCCTTCAGCTCAGATCATGTTCCCAGAGCCTGGGATGGAGCCCTGTCATTGGTCTCTCTCCTCAGTGGGGGGTCTGCTTCTCCCTCACTCTCCTCCACTCTCCCCCTCCCCCTCTTCTGCCCCTCCCTCCTGCCCTCCTGTTCATGCTTACTCTCTCTCAAGTAAATAAATAAAATCTTTAAAAAAAAACACTAAAATAGTACTTCATTAATCTATCTTGAATAAATTATTTGTGCAGACACATTCTTCATGCAGGGAGGCTAGGAATTTCTAGAATGCTAGCACAAACCTCTCACAGTATAGATTTTCAGTGAGTCAAATATGCAGGAAAAACCCTTCATAGAATAAAAAATAATTCACCTTTGTCATAGTAATGGTTAATTCAGTTTCAAATTTCAGAAGAGTCTACTGTACTGATCATTTTAATGGAAATTTCTACCAAAAGTAGGTAAATCATTATCATCTCAAAAAATAAAGAATTTTCTTCCAAGTAACTTCAACTATGTGCATTTTTTTTTCTTTTGCTTGCTGTGCCATTATGGTGATTGTGCCATATATCTGTTATTTTGTTAATTTCTTATTGTCCTTAAAAAAGTCAAATAAATTGGTGAACAGATACACAATTAGCTAATTTGCATCACAACAATTATAATATGACAAGTAAAATCAAAGAGAAGTAATATATATCTTAATTTATTATCATCGTGAAGAGAGCATAACTGGAATTAATCCCCTGCAAGAAAATCCTCTATAGAGATGTCTGAGTCCATAAGCAGATCCTCATTTCTGCTTCATTAACACACAGTAAGATCTGTGTTTGAACAATACTGCTGTCTTTCGCTTGCAAAGCTTTAAAAAAAATCCATGCAAAGAAAACAGGAAAAGGAGGAATCAGAATTTAGAGGGTATCAATTCAAAATTTTGCCATATTTAATTCCACTAATTAATTTTCTATATAATGTAATTATAACTAAAAATACACTTTCTTTCCTTTTTTTTTTTTTTTTTTTTTTTTGTAGTGGCTTGAACTGTCACCTTCAAAGTGAGGTCAATCTGTTACACATCTCTGCACAAGTCCTTAGAGCTAAATCATTTTGTCCGCACACTTTCAAACAAGTAACAGCGTAAATCTCTTCCATTTCAGTTCACAAAACACTGCTGCCTTTTTGCTTTCTTCTCTATGACAACATAGAATAGGTTAGATAGCAAGGACAAAAAGAAAGGTAGAGAATACAAAATATGGAAACTAATTCAGAACAAGTGATTGACTTCTTCAGTTGTATGGAGTAGGAAAATAAAAGTCCAGATTTTCTTTTCTCTATTTCTTATAATTGCCATACAAAAGAAGGAACTTGGACAGCAATTGAATACCAAGAGGGAAATGACTTGCATTATTTTAATTTAGCCTATAGGCTCCTGAGTTCCCATGATGTCCTCAAATTATGTATTGTAGCACAAGATTTGACCCTTCATAAATTTGTGACTAGCAGAGTTTTTTAAATATCTTATTCTATTATATTTTAAATAAACATTTGTTCAAAACACTTGTTTTTCACTGAAATGTCTCAAATTTATCTCTTCAACTAATGAGGTTTTTAGAAACTATTTACATGAAAAATATACTTTACTAAGCAATACTGCTTAATATTAATATTTTGAAATAATAGATAAATGAAAACAGACAGGGGAATGTTCCATACTATATGATTTAATTTCCAGAAAATTATTATTTTCTTGTTGCTCTATTTTTGTATGCAATAGCTGTCCATATATGAAGACAATATTCTATAATTTTTACCAGAGTTATAGTTTTTGCTATTGCATGCATGTATTTTTTATTTAATTCCTATTTATTTATGGTATTTGCTCTATTTGTTGTAAGCATTTTATTTTTCATCATATTTGCTAGTTATTTCTGGTGTCAAAATGTAATTATACTTATCTAACACTCAACAAAATGAGCTTTGAACTATATTTGTTAGTATGTGTATATGGACAATCATATAATACAGCAACATTAATTTTTTCTTACTTTGTTATCTTTATTTTTTTAGTTATTTTTCTGAGTTCCCTAAGTCTTCCAGGAAAATACTGAATAAATACCATGATAATGGCTATCTTTGTCTATTTCCTAGTTTTATAGTAATGATTCTTATACTTCCCCATTGATTATAATATTTGCTGTAAATCTCTGAATTGACATTATTTATAAGATTGTGAAAGTTCTCTTCTCATCTAATTTGCTTTTGCTTATAAGTAAATGTTGTATTTTACCATGGGTTTTTTCCCCTGCATCTATTCTATTAATCATTTTTTCCACCTTTATACTATTAATGTAGTACATTACAATGTAGTATAATTGGACAATCCCAGTTTGATTAGGATGTATCAGTTTAAAACACTAATGCAATCTAGTTACTATTATTTCATTAAGGACTTTGCATGTATGTTTATGAATTTGTGTGATCTCAACTTCCTCATCTGGTATGGTAGGCAGCCTCTAAAATGATCTATGAGTCCTGGCCTCCTGGTATGCACACGCATGTGTAACACTTTCATTTGTAGACTAGACATAGTTACTCACTCTTAATGAATAAAATACTACAAAATGGATGGGATACCATTTTCAATATTACCCTCTTGCTTACTCTTAAGCATACTTCCCTCTCAGGTACCTCTCTTCTAAGGAGCAGACCTATGAAGAGAACTATGCAGTGAGAAAGAATGTCTCCTCTGCCTCCAACAATCAGCACAGGCCTGCCAACAGTCACATGAGTGAATTTGGAAGTGGACAGTCTTCCAGGTGAGTCCAAGGTGACTGCAGCCTAAAAGAAGATCCTGAGCCAAAACTCAGGTTAGCAAACTCTGAGATTGCTGAGCCACAAAACAGAGAATAAATGTTTATTATTCCAATCACTAAGATTTGGGACAACTTCTCCATCTGTTTTGAGAATTAAATTTATGCTAGAATTAAGGAATTTGAATTCCCTCTTTCTCTACTCCCTGGTGATGAGTTTTTAAAAGATTAGAACTATGTCGATTGTCTGATAGATAGAGTGTACATTCAAAACTATCTGACTTGTGTTTTATTTGTGGGAAAATTTTAAATTACTGATGTAATTGTCTGATTATTAGAGCTATTTGGAATTATTTCTCATGAGTCTGTCTTGACAATTTACATTTTTCTAGGCAAGTGTATGATTTGTCTGAGTTTATTTTTAGTACATTTTAATGGCTACTGTTATTAAAATTGTATCCTTTTATATTCTAATATTTTTATTTGCACCATATCCTTTCTTGATTCAACTATAGGTTTTATCAATTTTGTTAGTCGATTCAAAAAACCACATTTTGTGAGTTTAAAATCTTATTTTACCTTAATTTTCTATTTCATTAATTTAAACTTTCTTATGCTTTTTCCCTATTTTCTCTGTATGGTATATTGTTGTTTGTTTTCTAAATGGTTAAGACATATTCTTAGTTTAGTTGTTTAGTCTTTCTTCTTTTTGAATATATGCACCTTAGGTGGCAAATTTCCCTCCAAATACTGCTATATGAGCATCTCACAAGTTTGATAAGCAGTTTTTTCATTATAGTAGCTTAGTTTCCATTTTTATTCCATCTGGACTCAGATTTTATTTAGAAAAATATATGATATATAGATTTATGAAGGTTTATTTTTTTATTCTTATTGTGGTTTTTGATTTATAACAATATCATTTTGGTAAAAATACTTGAATCTGTATAAAGTCTGTTCTTTCGGGTTTGTTGGCTCATGTTTTAATGCTTGATTTATGTTCAATTTCATAACTGATCTGTAAGTCTAAAAAAAAATAGTATAAAATCCATTCCTCTAAGTAAAACTATGTCACAGTTGTCCCACCCACTTCTACAAATGGATAAAGAAGATGGTGTGTGTGTGTGTGTGTGTGTGTGTGTGTGTGTAATGGAATATTACTAAGCCATGAAAAAGAATAAAAATTTGCCATTTGTAACAACATAGCTAGAGCTAGAGAATATTATGCTAAGAAAAATAGGTCATTCAGAGAAAGACAAATATCATATGATTTCATTCACATGTGGCATTTAAGAAACAAAACATATAATACATTTTTAAATGCTTGGATGATGATGATGGTGGTGATGATGATGATGATAATAAAAGACTGGATAACATATAACACCCTCATCTAAATTTTTTGTAATCATGGACCTTTCATCATTTTTTTCCCTGAAAATTTGCTGATTTTTCTGACTCTTATTAAATGTTCCTTGTCATTTTTGTGTTATGCAGTTTTTGTTAATTGTAGTTAAGTGGTTCATTTCAGTTTTGAGGTCTTCCCACAGAGAGGTACCAGCAGACCTGGATTGAGCCTATCTTCTCTAGCAGTTGTTTTTCCAAGGTACTGAGGGTTTGCCTAAAAATGGTTCATTGTAATTTTAAAATGTTCCTTTCACATTGTTGTTGTTCTTGTTTTCCAGTGTATACGTGAGGAGGATAAACAAATAGTGGGTATTTAGATATCAAATCCAAGTGAAGATAAGCAAGGGTTTTGTTGCTTTTGCGGTTGTTTTGTCTTTTTGAATTCCAACTTTTGCCACTGTCAGCACCATCCAAATCTCAGTACAAGGCCGTCACTGCCTATACTGGGTAAGTTTTCTTCTGACTAGCTTCTTTTTTTTTTTTTTTTCTCTTAGTAGCACTTTTAGAATCTTGACTTTATAGGAAATGACAGATGCTGGCAAGGATGCAGAGAAAGGGGAACCCTCCTACACTGTTGGTGGGAATGCAAGCTGGTGCAACCACTCTGGAAAACAGCATGGAATTTCCTCAAAAAGTTGAAAATAAAGCTACCCTACAACCCAGCAATTGCACTACTGGGTATTTACCCTAAAGATACAAACGTAGTGATCTGAAGGGGCACGTGCACCCGAATGTTTATAGCTGCAATGTCCACAATAGCCAAACTATGGAAAGAACCTAGATGTCCATCAACAGATGAATGGATAAAGAAGATGTGGTATATATACACAATGGAATACTATGCAGCCATCAAAAGAAATGAAATCTTGCCATTTGCAATGACGTGGATGGAACTAGAGGGTATTATGCTTAGCGAAATAAGTCAATCGGAGAAAGATGACTATCATATGATTTCCCTGATATGAGGAAGTGGAGATGCAACGTGGGGGGTTTGGGAGTAGGGAAAGAATAAATGAAACAAGATGGGATCGGGAGGGAGACAACCCATAAGATACTCTTAATCTCACAAAACAAACTGAGGGTTGCTGGGGGGGGGAGGGGGAGGGGGGTTATGGACACTGGGGAGGGTATGTGCTATGGTGAGTGCTGTGAAGTGTGTAAACCTGGCAATTCACAGACCTTACCCCTGGGGCTAATAATACATTATATGTTTATAAATTTTTTTTTTAAATATTAAAAGAAAAAGAATCTTGACTTTATATGTGTTGGGGAGGGTCTTCTAGCAAGACTATCATCCTGAAAGTGAAGATAGTTTTTTACAACCACACCCCCAAAAACAACAACAACAACAACAATAACAAAAAACTTAGTCTTTGGAAGCATTATGTTACTTGGTTTTAGAGATATGCTCCAAAACCACTGGGAGTTCATCACTGTTCTATCTATTTGAAGTGATGTCTGTGATTAGTTCTTATCTTCTATGTGATCTTCCTTATTTTTTGTAGTCTTTACCACTCATTAGTTAAAAATATGTGTATATGTTCTAATATTTTCATGTGTTTTATGGCTAAACACTCAGTGTCTATCTGAAAATTATATGTACAAGATATATATAATATATATTAAGAATTTTCTTTCCTTGTTTTCTCTCTCATAAAATTCTACTTAAAATTCATAGTACAGCTATGTCTTTTTAAACCCACCCTACCTCTCTCAATTGTGGTTACTCATATACTCCCCTTTCTTATCAAGACATTGTTCCCATTCCCAAATTGTAACCACAAGTAATCAAGTATGGAAAATAGTCTATCATCAGAGATAAGCTAAATAAGAAAGAAGGATTTCTAATCACTAAAAATGTCTCATGATGAACCAGTTCAGACAACTCATTTATCCAGCTACTAAAAAGACAATGAAAAGAAAAAAAGACATAATTGGGATAGTCACTGATGAAGAGAAAACACTAGACTTTTCTGTAGTTTATTATGAGTCAACTTGATCAAAAACAAGTTTATGAATTTAACATAATTATTTTGGTTCAAATTTTAGATATAGTTCATTTTTTTTGAGGGACAATATTTTAACACTTGAATGGTGTTCAAATTTCAAAAAGAATTAAGCAAGTTAACAGTACTGGATAGCAGATACTCCATCTTAGTCCCAAAAGAAAAAGGAACTTTTTGCCTAATATCATACTCAAAATTTTGCAAAGAATATTTTATAAATTAAAATTAAATGTTCTTGTTTAAATGTAAGGCAATTGAAGAATATTAATTACCAAGTCCAAATTACAAAAATCTTCCTTTTGGCCCATATATAATGTCACAAACATGAAAATCTAAGAGGAAACATTGATTAAATACTGAAGCAAGTATCTAATCTCAATCCAAAAAAAAAAAAATGCTCAGTTGAATATATATATCAGCATAATAGCAAATCTGAAGATATGTGCATATTGCAAATATAAAGCTACAATACTGAAAAAGATCCTTTTGTAAATAAAGAAATTGAAAAGTACAACATAAGGGAGGTAATTGTGGTCACTATATAGCTTGTTAAATGTTTATATTAAAAACCCATTATATATGTACTGTTCTTTTTTAGCTACATAATCTTTCCTCCCAGCAGATCATTCTATATTCCCATAACAACTTATGTCTATCTTTATATTCAGAGTCAACCCATAATATTAATATTTTCTATTTGCTTGCTTATTTTCTTTGCCAATTGTATGTTGGGTTAAGGCATGAACTTCACTTATCTATTTTATTGTTATGAACTTGTGCCTAGCACAAATCCTAACAGATAAAAATGTTCATACCAAAGGTATTAAAGTAAATTCACTTTATGTAGGCTAAGCGAGTAAGAAAAGAAAAAAAGAAAAAAAAAACAAATGAGTACGGGCAAAGGATATTTATTCGGAAATTTCTTTAGCAAGGAATCAGTCTCTGTCACTTGAATTTTGACAGAAACTCAAAGACAGCCTCTTGGATAGGAAAGCTTTATGGGGAAAAAATGGAAGGCTTCAGGTGTGTCCTGATTGGCAGGTGTTGACATGGGTATCGGCAGGTTTATTATAAGGGAGATGTCATATGTGTTTGGGTAAGGGTGCACATTTAGCTTTCGCTGGTTGATATGAAATTGGAAGAAGACAATTATTAAGAAAGCTACCAATTATTAATCAAGTCCTGGCTATTTGGGGCCAAATGCAACAGGGGCTGTTGTTTGGCTTTGTGGAGTATTATCTAAAGATGGTGATCGGACTTTCTACAAGTTTGACTTATAAATAATAGGATGGCTTCATGTACTGGTTACTATAATAATGAATTGGTTTCCTGAGCAGGTTACTTACAGATTGTGGGTCAGAGGTCTATTTTAAATATATGATCTTGCCATTGTTTCTGTATCCAGTCTCTCACAGTTTCTCTCTCATCTAATTAAGAACATTAGAAAAGTTATAAATATTAAAGAGTTTATAGGACATCATCGTGATATATAATATTTCACACAAAAATAGCATTCTTCTAATATGTCTATAGAAAAATAGAGATATACATAAAAATAAAGCATGAAGTCCCTAAGTGTCATCTGATCTACCTTAAATTTCAATATATAAGCAATTTTAAAATTCTATTTTGGACATTTATTAGATCATGAGTCTTCAAAAACTTCTAAAAGTGGACCAAAATAGATAGAATGTTTTAGACCTAAAAGTGGAAATAGTAACTATAATTGAAGGGGGACAAGAGGCTGGATTGGTATGCATCTAGGTTAAATCTCATATTAAAACATATAGACAAACCCTGATGTGGAATTCTTTTGTTTTTTATGAATCACTGCTAAGTAGCTGAAATGACTTGATCAGATTCTAGTAAACATTCTAGTAAACCAGTAAGCATTGGTTTAGCACAGGTTGTCATAATGACCAAGTTGTAGGGAATGGTTTGGAAAATACTAGTGCTATTACTCCATTGATGTTTGGAGACCAGCAAGCAAAAAAAAAAAGAAAGAAAGAAAACAAAAAACAAAAAACTTCTTCACAGAGGTCTGTATTTGGTTGTGTCACAAGTAATCATAATAATTATTATGTAAGTTGTATTTAAGTACTAAGTTTCCCAGATAAGAAGAGGCATATTTGATAACAACGACTACAGACTTAACATAAGGATAGAAAACCTTCTTAGATAACTCATAGATGTTGTAGTATAAATACTTCATGGCAAAAGATCAAAACTGAGTTAATTTTTATGGTATAGAAAAACAATTAGAAAATTTTTAAAATTCAATTGATTTCACCCAATTTTCAGAGGAAAATATTAGAAAAAAAAAACAAAAATAAAAAGACTGTGCCTTGATTATAGTTTATATTCTACATTCATGTAAGGTGGATGGAATTCAAGCCACAAGGTGTAGTAATAACTTCATCCTCTAACGAAAACCCCAAATCCATTTGTCTAATCAGATATAAAATAGAAAAATTTAATTTTCAGTGTGTTCTATTTGCCTTGGTTTATTTCCTTTTCCTTTGAGATGTGTCTCTTCAACTCACTGACAGCCCTAAATCATACATGCTCTTCTGATGAATCTTCCAACAAAATATACAGATTGTCTTACTTATTCTTTCAGAGTACAGGTATTTTGTTAATATTATTCAAATTCAATAAGGAGGCATTTTTAGGGACAAACTAATCCAAGATGCTGACATCATAATATGAACAAACGAGATTCCTGCTATCCTGGAAACTATAGCTATCCTGCTATTCCTGTTAAAGGACTGTTAAAGCCACTTGAGCAACTTACTAACGAACCATAATAAACCAATGTATTCCTTGTCAGAGTTTATCTGTTTGTTCTTAAAGTATACTTGTAATTAGCCCAATATTTATTAACTTCATACAATGTGCTAGCCATTTTAATAGATGTCTTGAAAAGTTATCTCATCCATTGTTTATACCTAGAGGAATAGTAATCTCCATTTAGCAGATTATAAAACTGAGTGTCTAAAGGTTAATTGCTTTGGTAAAGGTCGCACAGGCAGTAAGCAGTAAAACTGTTCCTCAGTCCAGTTCTTTTCTGGTCTTCTAATTTCAAAACCACCATTCTTTACACCATCCCTACTGGCTTGAGCTATAGATATAGGAAAGTGAGGTAATGATAAAGCTCAAACATGGCCTGGAAGGAAAATGTATTAAGAAGAAAACAGGATTTCCTACCATCCTTCCATAAACGTCACTGCCTTCCAGATATGGGTTAAACTTCAAACATCATATATGTCAGTATCTTCTTTCACGGTTTTGCAAACTAAACCTACTAAGTGTATGAGTCTTTCCCAAGTTCCAAGAGCTGCTATACACACAGACTCAAAAGTAGGACTCTCCTCTCCTGACCGTTTGTTCTGAATGCCAGGAAACCATTCTGAAATCAAATCTGTGGTGGGATGATTATCATCTTAGGATGGAGTACACCTGTGTTATTGTAAATGCTCATTTGTTAATATAATGCCCTCTAAATTAATACAAGTGTGATGGGCTGTTAGACCCAGGGCGTCCTTGAAATATATTTTCTTAAGTGCTTGTTTATATGTTTAATAATGATCATGTAGGTGTCTAAATAAATTCAACTTAGAGAGTTCCTGGAGAAGAAGCAGGAGGCCTGAAAACTTCAGTGCAATGACTGAAAACTAAATATTTTTCTTTACCCACTCCTAAATAACTGCTCCAATGTAACTACTTTTACATAATGAAAAAGGAGAGTGTTCTTATGACTAGAAAAAGATGAGGCAGCAAGCTTTAAGCTCAGAATTAATGAAAAAGCTTCCTTAATATTGAATCAAACCTGTCCCTTTTGTGTTATATTTAGTATTTTAATAAGGAATTAATGATCAAAATGAAATTATTTTAAGGTTGGTTAAGCAGAAGCACTTAATAAGAGTAAATTTTGTTCTTGGTAAAAGGCTAATAAATGCAAAGCTATATCTCTTGTCATCGTGTGGTTTCAAAAGGTGATTGAATTTTTCATAACTACAGATCCCTATGTCCTCTCCATAGAGAATCATTGAAAAGTGTATCATTATTATTTTCTATAGTACCATTCAGATCCCCTATGTCTACATTATACTAAAACAATTTTGAAATGTGAAAGGTTTAGTTGACTTTTTTTGTTCATATATTCAAAAAAACAGTATGAATTGTATTTTATTTTGTTATTTGACTGTATAGACCAGTGACACCATTCCTGGACACTTGAAGCACAAAATATTCAAACACATGAAAAATAAAGTTCTATGCAATCTCTATTAATAAAGGTATACCTTATAAATACCAATTCCTGGTATCTTTTTCTATAAAACTTGAGTGTGTTTGCTAAATCCCACAATATGTGACATGAAAGCACTGTAAAATAATGCAATTTATTATCATTTTGTGACCACTAAGTATAAATTGGCATTACTACATATAGTAATAGCATTTAGTCAGAGCTATTTGTAAAAGTTAAGGATGCATTTAGTTGGAAATACTAGGCACACATATACACATTTCATTTAAACATATTAGTGGAATTTATTTTTTTTAATTCCCTATCATATAATGATAAATTTAGAGGAAGGCATTATGGGGCCGGCTTAGTGGTACCTTCCACTGCCTTTATTCAGCATATTCAGAGTATGCACTGCAGAAAATGGTTCTCCACTTTCACACGATACCCCCATTCTAGGAAAGATTAAAAAAAAAGAAAGGAGGTGGGGGGAGCAAATGATCACAAGACATTAGACAGCCCACTTTTAAAGTTCTTTTCCTCAAGCCTCATGAGTGAATTATATATCACTTGGGTAGCTACTGCTAAGAGGCTCATAAAGTTTTCACTGGGAACCTTGACTCAAATTGGGGTTCTGTCTTTAAAGAAAAGAGAATAGATATTGGGTAGGTAATTACCAGTCACTGCCACAATATTCTCTTCTGCTGCACAATGGTAAAAAAAAAAAAAAAAAAAAAAAAAAAAAAAAAAAAAAAAATCCAAAATAAATTCATCCGATTGAAAAATAAGTCAAAGCACACGTTCTTTCTAACTCTCCCTGAATGAAATAATGTATGTTATTAATAAACTATACTTATTAGTGAAACATAAATGAGGCATACTCTTTTTGCTGTCTTATGAAGAGATGTTCAGTGTTAAAGGAATGAAGAAACATGAATTAACAGATAACTGGAGAGGTGTACGTGACACATAAAATGTTTTGGATTCTATGTGCTTATCAGCAGGGCCATCGGAATAGAAAAATTAGGTTTTTTAAATATTAAACTAGTTCCCCTTAACTATAAAGGAGAATCTTCTAATCTACAAGGTCCAAGAGATGAAAATAGTGATTTCTCATAGTTCTAGGAAAGATCATCTATATCAATGATTGTAAGTGAACACAAAAGAGGTTTTAAAACTTTTAATTAATAGGAGTTATTTAATCATGACAATAAAGCAATACCATAACTGATTTTCATGTTTAATCGATCAACGACAGATCACTACAATGAACATTCTTCGGAAAATAAATCAGTTAGTAACTGCCTCAGATTTTGAAAGTCAGGATATCTGTGGTAGACCCACTCGAGTCAACAAATATAACTAGTCAACAAAAACTAGGTATATTTCAAACAAAAATACCTAGTTATTAGGTATTTTTAATCCCCTCCTGCCTTTGAACCAATACAAATATCTTCTAAGGCAAAAATCAATCCTGTGTTTCCTTAGCAGGCGACACAATTTCAGAAGAAACAGTCCTCAAAACCCCGTATTAATTTGGCTGGATTGTGAAGGAGATCTTTTATATTCAGGTGGATAGGGAAAGGAAACTTCCTTTTTTTTTTTTTTTCTTTTTCTTTCTTTTTTTCTTTCTTTTGAGTTCAGTGTTTGGTCAAAGCTGTAATAGAGATCATCAGAGATTGTCCAGATCTTTACTATGGTTGTTGATTCTCCTGAAGAAGGGTTTCATTGACAAGTTTAGTTTGTAGTTCAAATGTCATTCACTATGTTTTTGTCTTTGAGTCATTTGTTGGAATCTTTTGTATGGACAATGACTGCAAAGAGGCAGTTTAGTCTTTGAACAACAATGAGCAGCTCTGAGAAAAACAAGTATAACTCAAGATGATAGATTCAACCACAGTATGTTATTCCCTGAATGTTGTCGAAAATCTGTTCACTGATGTTTTATTTAGGATTTTTGCATTACTACTAATAACAAAGTGATATATGGTTTACCTGAAGGGGGCTCCATCCTTCAGGTTTATGTATCAGTTTCCTATATCTAGAACAATTTATGTAGCAATTCAGTTTTCTTTTACGTGTTGCTAAGTATACCCAATGAAATCATCTGAATATCCCCAGTGAATCATTTGCACTTGGTAAATTTTAGTGGGTTATATTTTTTATAATTATTTTATCTCCTTTGTCAATTTTTTTTAATTTTCCCTCTACTATTATTAAATTTGAATCATGGATTTTCCTCAAAAATTTTCCATTTCATCTAGATTTTCAAAATTGTGTGGATTGGTTGTACAGAATATCTAATTATTCTTAATTTCCTGCTATTATATTTAGTTTTCCTTTGTAATATTTTTAAAGATTTTATTTATTTATTTGACACAGAGAGAGAGATTACAAGTAGGCAGAGAGGCAGACAGAGAGGGAGGGGGAAGCGGGCTCCGAGCCCAAGGCGGGACTCAATCCCAGGACCCTGAGATCATGATCTGAGCTGAAGGCAGAGGCTTAATCCACTGAGCCACCCAGGGGCCCCTACTTTGCAATTTTTTGAATATTTGTTTTTTTCCAATTCCCTTTGCTTATGTTTGCTTATTAATTTTTAAAGAATTTATTTATTTATTTATTTGGCAGAGAGAGATCACAAGTAGGCAGAGAGGCAGGCAGAGAGAGAGAGAAGAGGAAGCAGGCTCCCCTCTGAGCGGAGAGCCCAATGTGGGACTCAATCCCAGGACCCTGAGATCATGACCTGAGCCCAAGGCAGAGGCTTAACCCACTGAGCCACCCAGATGTCCCACTTATTAATTTTTAGTAAGTATCTTGATTTGTTAACTATATTATTTTTATTTGTTTTGCCTCATTATTTTTTAAGTAGGCACCAAGTGGGACTTGAACTCATGACCCTGAGATCAAGACCTGAGCTGAGATCAAGAGTCTGATACTTCACTGATTAGCTATGCAAGGATCCCTTGTCCTTCCTTTTGATTTACTTTGTACCTTTTCTACTTTATTGAGTTGGTAAGTAGCTTAAACATACATGATTTAATTTTCATTGATAATTTAAAACATTATTTTTTTTCTCTTATCCATTGCTTTAAATGTATCCTGTTGGTATTTAATGTTTATATTATTATAGTTCACAAGTTCTACAGTTTTGGTTTGCATTTTCTCTTTCATCCAGAAGTTCTTTATTCTCTCTCTCTCTCTCTCTCTTTTTTTTTTTTTTTTTGGTAGAATTTTTAGCTTTATGGAGGTATCATTGACAAATAAAAAAAATTTATGACATTTAAAGTCTATAATATGATGATTTGGAATTTGTATATATATATGTGAAAGGATTCCCCCATCAAGTAAATTAACACATCTAGCACCTCACATTTAATTTAGATGTTTTGCTAGTGTTTTTTGAGGAATAAAAAAATTAGTGAGCTTATTGTTTCAAAGGAAACAGATGACAGTATTTGTGGCCAGTGACAAAATTAAAGCTTCCAAGTGAAAATTAGAATTTTGAAAAAAAAAAAAGAAAGAAAATTAGAATTTTGGAAAATTTATATCTACCACTGTGAGCTTGACAGTTTGCCAATATTTAAAGACTCAATAAAATCACTGGCAATCTTAACAACTGTACTGTTAAATATTAAATAGTGAACTATGTCAACATTTGGAAGCTCTGCATAATTTAGCAAGCCAAGATTTTCCAGATTATCAATGCATGATACATTACAGAATATATACAGATAGAGATACAATACAGAATCATGTGTAGTGAAAAGATTCTTTCAAAGTCCAAGACCAACCATAGGATTTCAATGTAAGAGAGGACAGAAGCTGTTTGAAATGGTTTCAGATCCACTTTACAACTAACATTTAAGAAACTACCAACTCGCCAAGTTTTTTTTTTTAATTGAAGTATGATTGACATATAATGTTCCATTAGTTTCAAGTGTAAGACATAGTTATTCTACAACTCTATATGTTACATTATGATCCCCACAAGTGTCGCTACCAAGTCATGATAAAACACAATTACAGTACCATTTATTATATTCTCCATGCTATACTTTTAATCCCCATGATTTATTCATTCCATGGCAGGAAAACTCTACCTCCCACTCCCCTTTACCCAATGTGCTCATCATCCTTCCTTCCCTTTGGCAACCAGTTTGTTTTTTGGATTTATGTGTTTGTTAATTTTGTGTGTGTATGTGTCTTGTTTTATTTTTAAAGATTCTATAACTGAAATCATATGGTATTTGTTTTTTTCTCTGACTTATTTCACTTAGCATAATACTCCCTAGATCCATCCATGTTGCCCCAAATGGCAAGATCTCATCCTTTCTATGGCTGACTAATATTCCACTTTATATATCCCATATCTTTTTCTACCTATTAATGGACACTTGGGATGTTTCCGTATCTTGGCTATAGTAAATAATGCTACAATAAACATAGGGGTGCATGTATATTTTTTATATTTTTTGAATTAGTGTTTCGATGTCCTTGTTTAAATATTTAGTAGTAGAATTACTGTATCACATGTTATTTCTCTTTTTAATTTTCTGAGGAACCTCCATGCAGTTGTCCACAGTGGCTGCACCAATTTCCACTGACTACACAAGATTTCCTATTTCTCCATATCCTCACCAATACTTATTATTTCTTTACCTTTTTTATTCCTTTTTCTTCTCTATTCCTTTATCTTTCTCTCATTTTTATTAGGATTGTTTTCCTGTTTGTTTGTTTGTGTGTGTGTGTGTGTGTGTGTGTTAAGGTGTATAAGTTCTTTATATATTTTGGATATTAACCCCTAATCATATATATAGCATCTATGGATATCTTCTCCCATTCAGTAGGTTGTGTTTTCATTTTATTGATGGTTTTCATCCCAGCGCAAAAGCTTTTTATTTTTATATAATACCAACAGTTTAATTTTGCTTTATTTCCCTTGCTGCAGTAGACATAACTAGAAAAACTTTGCTAAGGCCTATGTCAAAGAGATTATTGCCTATGTTTTCTTCTAGGAGTTTTATGGTTTCAGGACTCTCATTTAGGTCTTTCATCCATTTTAAGCTTATTTTTATATATGGTGTAAGAAAGCGATCCAATTTAATTCTTTGGCATGTATCTCTCTCCAGTTTTCCCATCACCATTTATTGAAGAGACTGTATTTCCCCGTTATATATTTTGCCCTCTTTATTGTAGATTAATTGACTATATAGGTGTGGGATTATTTCTGGGCTCTCTATTCTGTTCCATTGATCCATGTGTCTGTTTTTGTGCCAGTACCATACTGTTCTGATTATTCCAGCTTTGTAGTTTATCTTGAAATCTGTGATCCTGATACTTCCAGGTTTGTTCTTCTTTCTCAAGATTGTTGTGGCTATTTGGAATATTTTGCGGTGCTATACAGAAGTTTTGCAAAAAAAAAAAAAAAATGCTATTGATATTTTGATATGGATTGCACCAAATCTGTAGATTGCTTTGGGTAGTATAGATATTTTAATAGTATTGATTATTCTAATCCAGGAGCATAGAATATCTTTCCATTTGTTTGTGTCATCTTCAATTTCTTTCATCAAAATCTTACAGTTCTCAGAGTACAGGTCTTCCACCTGCTTGGCTAAGTTTATTCCTATGTATTTTATTCTTTTTGTGCGTTTGTAAATGAATCTGTTTTCTTAATTTCTCTTTCTGCTACTTTATTATTAGCATATAGAAACTAAACTGATCTGTGTGTTCATTTGTATCCTGCAACATTGCTGAATTCTTTTATTACTCCTAATTGCTTCTTGGTGGAATCTTCAGGGTTTTTTATGTGTAGTATCATGTCATCTGCAAGTAACAGACAGTTTTACTTCTTTCTTACCAATGTGGATGTCTACTTTTTTGTTGTTGTTGTTGTTGTTGTTTTCTGTATAACTGCTGTAACTGGGACTTCCAGTACTATGTTGAATAAAAGTGGGGAGACCAGGCATCCATGTCTTCTTCCTGATCTTAGAGGAAAAACACTCAGTGTTTCACCATTGAATATGTTAGCTGTGGGTTGTTCATATATGGCTGGTATGATTTTGAGGTATGTTTCCACTAAACCCACTTTGTTGAGAGTTTTTATCATGAATGGATATTGAATTTTGTCAAATGTTTTTTTTTTTTCATCTATTGAGATGGTCACAAGATTTTTATCCTTTATTTTCTTAATCTAATGTATCATGTTTGATTTGAACTATTTTTACATTCTCAGAGTAAATTCTACTTTATTGTGGTGCATGATCCTTTTAATGTATTGTTGAATGCAGTTTGCTATATTTTGTTGAGAATTTTCACATCTACTGTTCATCAGGGATATTGGTCAATAGTTTTCTTTTTTTGGAGCATCTTTGTCTAATTTAGGTGTCAGGGTAGTGCTGGCCTTGTAGAATGTATATGAAATCTTTCCTTCTCTTTCCTCCCCCTCCTCCCCCTCCCTTCCCTCTTCTTCCTCTCTCCCTCCTCTTCCTCCTCCTCCTCTTCCTTCTTCTTCCTCTTTTTTGGAAAGGTTTTGGAATAATGGATATTATGTTTTCTTTTAATGTCTAGTAGAATTCACCTGTGATGCCATCTGGCCCTAGACTTCTATTTGTTGGGATTTTTTTTTTTATTACTGATTCAATTTTGTTATTAGTAATCTGTCTGTTCAGATTTTCTATTTCTTCCTGATTTAGTTTTGAAAAACTGTATATTTCTAGAAATTTATCCATTTCTTCCAGGTTGCCCAATTTGTTGGCATAGAATTTTTCATAATAGTCTTTTATAATCCTTTGCATTTCTTTGGTGTCAGTTGTTATTTCTTTTTCATATCTGATTTTACTCATTTCTGTCCTCTTTTTTCTTTGTTGAGACTGGCTGAAGGCTTATCAATTTTGTTCATCTTTTCAAAGAAATGGCTCTTGTTTCATTGATCTTTTCTATATTTTCTTTGAGTTCCTATTTCATTCATTTCTGCTCTGATCTTTTATTTAATTCTTTCTACTAACTTTGGGTTTTGTTTGTTATTCTACTGCTAGTTTATTGAGGCATAAGGTTAGGTTGTTTGAAACTTTTCTTTTTTCTTGAAGTAGATCTGTATCACTATAAACCTCTCTTCTAGAACTAATTGGGCTATGTCCCAAATAGTTTGGAGCGTTGTTTTTTTATTTGATTTACCTCCAAGTTTTTTTTGTTTGTTTGTTTTTTGTTTCTTGTTTTTTAAGATCTTATTTATTTATTTGGCAGACAGAGATCACAAGTAGGCAGGCAGAGAGAGAGTAGGAAACAGGCTCCCTGCTGAGCAGAGAGCCTGATGCAGGGCTCTATCCCAAGATCCTGCAGGGCTCGAGCCCAGGATCCTGGGATCATGACCTCAGCCGAAGGCAGGGGCTTTAACACACTGAGCCACCCAGGTGCCCCTAACTCCAAGTTTTGTTGTTGTTGGTTTTTTTTTTTTTTCTTAATTTCCTTTTTGATTTCTTCATTAACACATTGGATGTTTAGTAGAATTTTTTTGGCCGTCAGATGTTTGTGTTTTCTTAGGTTTTTTTTTTTTCTTCTTGTAATTATAGTTCAATGCTGCTGTAGTTGTAAAAAGATGCTTGCTATGATTTCAGTCTCCTTAAATTTATTGACACTTGTTTTGTAACCTAACAGGTGATCCATCATGGAGAATGTTCTACGTGCACTTGAGAAAAAAATGTATTTTACTGGTTTTGAATGGAATATTCTGTGTATATGTCTTGAATCCACCTGTCTAACATGTTGTTCAAAGCCACTGTTTCCTGGTTGACTTCCTGTCTGGATAATCTACTTATTTATGTATGTCAGGTGTTAGTCTCTTACTATTATTGTATTACTGTCAATTTCTCCATCTATATATATTAAGATATGTTTTATGTATTTTGATATTCCAATGCTGAATGAAAAGGAATTTACAATTATTATAACCACTCGTTGGATTGATCCCTTTATCACTATGTAATATTGTCTTTTTTTACAGTCTTGGTTTTAAAGTGTATTTTGTCTTCTATTACAAATGCTGACCTTTTTTTTTTCCTTTGATTTGCATGAAATATACTTTTCCACCCTTTACTTTTAGTCTGTATGTGTCTTTAGGTCTGAAGTGATTCTCTCGTAGGCAGCATAAAATTTTTTAATCCATTCTGTCCTCTTCTATATTTTGATTAGAGCATTTGAACCATTTACATTTATTTATTTGTTTTTTATTCATTTATTTACTTTTGGTTAGTAGAAGCTTTTATATTTGGTGGGGGGAGGCACTAAAATTCAAAAAAGTTTTCCAGCCACACTCATGAGTGTTATGGGCAGGGGGAGATATCTGTCTATCCAGCCCCAGCCGCCAGACTATGCGGTTTGGGCAGCAATAACAGGTATGGGATAATGACCCCCAAAATGAAAAAGACTTGTGTATATGTATGGGGAGAAGAAGGGTGTAAAAGCAGTGGGGAGTGGTGAGGGAAAATGACAGACCAGGTCAGTACTGGGAATACCACAGGTGGGAGGTCATTTCATAATATTTATTGTTGATCATACCACTGTGGATACTGTTGGAGGCCACAGCACGGTTGGAGTTGAGGATCAAACCAGGCCCTGACTTGTGTCTCCTTCAAAGTCCAGACACCTTGATAAGGTTAAGGACGGGAAAGTTGAGTACACTGAGAAAAGGTTCTGTGCTATGTGTCGTGCGCTCAACTACGTGACTTCCCACACACTCCCCCTACAGAAGGGAACAATGTGGTCAGGGTCATGAATTCTTAGTTGGTCCTTGTTCTGTATCTCCCATAACCCACTCCCTGGTTTATTGTCTTGCTAATGGCTTTAGCTGAAACTACCTGGCATCATGAGGTTTGCTTGTAGTTAATGTAAACTTGTTATAGAAACTTGCAGTCATCTGACTAGGTACTGATGTATTACGCCTCCTATTCTGGTCTGCCTTATAAATGATTGTAAGATATGGAATAAAATTGCCACTGTTGGACATCCTCCTCAGTGTCCCTCCTGCCCCCATCTCTTTGTCTCTTAATTTCTTTTCACCATCCTCTTATCTTCACGTTCCCTAGTTGATCTGTCGCGCTGGCCACGGCAGGATACCCTCTTTGCCCATCAGGAGTCATGGTGACTTAGAAATCATGGTGACAGAGATGTTGAAATTGGGAGCTCCACCAGGGATGGCTGCCCCCAAGAAGGAGGGTGAATCCTTATAGCCTATGATAGCCAAATGCTGAGAGGTCTCATCAGCCATGAAGTTGTTGATATAGGAATTCCACCTGGACACAGCACTGCTAATAGAGGTGCTTTCAGCACTGCTGCTTAGCCATGGGTGGGCTCTGGAGATTCAGGCTAAGCCATTTACATGTAAAACAATTATTGATAGGTATATAGTTATTGCCATCTATTGATTATTTTCTGGTTGTTTTGTAGTTGTTTTCTGTTCCTTTCTTCTCTTTCTCTCTTTCCTTGTGATTGATGACTTTCTTTAGTGTTATTCTTGGCTTTCTTTCTCTTTATTTTTTTGTGTGTCTGTTAGATAGCCTTTTGGTTTGTGGTACCATGAAGTTCATACATGACATCCTAAGTATATAACAGCCTAAATTAAGTAGATGGTTACTTAGGTACAAACACATTCTAAAAGAACTTCATGTTTACTTCTACCTCCAAAGTTTATGCCTATGTTGTCATATTTTACATTTTTTTATATTGTGTGTTCCCTTAACTAAGTTTAGATAATTTGATTTTACTATTTTTGTCTTTTAACCTTTATAACCTTTTAACCTTTATACTCATTTAGAGGTGATTCTTCTACTTCTTTACTCATGATATTTTTATTTCTCATAAATTTGATGAAATGATCTTGTATATTGTCATCTCCTGTGTAGACTGTGTGCACCTGGTGACTTTGGCTGGGTGGCTAGAGCTGTGGTTGTTGTGGGCTGGTGTTCCTGGGTACTCTGTGTTAGGGCTGCTCTGGTGGGATGGCTGGAGCTAAAGTGCGCATGGACTAGAACAGTCCTACAACTTTGCAGAAGACACCGTCACCAGACACCTGAAGCTAAAGTGATTGCAAGCCAAGGTGTCTTGGGGTTCTTTGTGCAGAGGGCAACGTAGTCAGATAGCTGAAGCTGAAGTAGATGAAAGGCAAGGTTTCTTGGAGTGCTTCATGTATGGGACCCACTGATGGTGTGGCCGGGGCTCAAGTGGGCATCAGCCAGGGGGTCATAGGGTGCATTGCACAGGGACTGCCTTGGTGGGGTGGCTGGAGCCAAGTTGAGTGTGGGCTGGAGGGTGGGTCTCAGGGAACTCTCTGCAGCAGGCACCCTGAAGGGCAGCTAGAGCCAGAATAGTATGGGCCTCTATGTTACAGGGTCTTTGTGTCTATATCAACTTAGCAAGACAACTGGTGCTATACTGAGCACTGACCGGGGTGTCCTTGTGTATGCTACATTGGGGCTGCCTTGGCTGGGGTTTCTGTAAGTCAGGAGCCCAAGGCTCACTAAGGCAGTAGTCCAGCTAGGGTGCCCAGACCTTGCTCGTGTCCATGCTATCAAGATGCAGGTAAACAGGGGCGCCTGGGTGGCTCAGTGGGTTAAGCCGCTGCCTTCGGCTCAGGTCATGATCTCAGAGTCCTGGGATCGAGCCCCGCATCGGGCTCTCTGCTCAGCAGGGAGCCTGCTTCCTCCTCTCTCTCTGCCTGCCTCTCTGCCTGCTTGTGATCTCTCTCTGTCAAATAAATAAATAAAATCTTTAAAAAAAAAAAAAGATGCAGGTAAACATAAACCATTGTACTCACTAGTCCCTCAGACCTGGTGAGATTTTCTAGCAGCTCCCAGCTATTTGGCAGGGTTCTAGGGCTGATTCCTTTATATTCTACTTGTCCTTTTAAACCTTAGATCCTTTTGTGTGCCCCAGACCAGAAAAAACTGCTTCTAGTCCCACTACAGTTCACAGAATCAGAGGTGTAGGCTCCCTTTGTTTTGTGCCTCCGTGTCTCCATCTCTCCATGTCTCCATCTCCATTCTCTCTCATTCTTTGTTTGGTCCCTCTATCTTTTTTTGTGCAAAAGCCATGCAAGTTAGCCCTTAGTTCTTCTTCAGAAAGAATGGCTCTATTAGTAGATGTAAATTGGATATGTCCACAGAGGAGGTAAGTTAAGGGTCTTCCTATATCTCCATCTTAGACCAGAACTCCCCATCCAAAAATATTTTATTTTTATTTCGGTTTTTGTTATTGTTAGAGAGAGAGAAGGAGAGGCGTGGGGGGAGCAGAGGGAGAGGGAGAGAATCTTAAGTAGGCTTCATGCATAGCACAAAGCCCTATGAGGGGCTCCAACTCACAATAGTATTTTAATAGGTAGCTTTAAAATGTCTGTGTGAAAGATTTTTCTGAATGTTTACTTTATTAATTTCTCATTTTTCTTTTTTATCAGGAAGTATTTGTAACTTTTCTATAGCATAGAATTTAATATTGCTTCAAAATGTAATACATAGGTAAATTTTTTGTCAGTGTTCTATGTGTACTTGAGCTCTCATACATATTCTCTCTTACAGGATATAATATTTATTTTTGTTTTTGCCTCAAATCCTTTTTATTAATTTAATTTTTTTCAGTGTACTAAAATTCATTGTTTATGCACCATACCCAGTGCTCAATGCAATACATGCCTTCCTTAATACCCACCACCAGGCTCACCCAAACCCCCACCCCTCTACCCTCCAGAATGCTCAGTTTGTTTTTCAGCGTCCACAGTCCCTCATGGTTTGTCTCTCCCTCTGATTTCCCCCAACTCACTTCTCTCCATCTGCCAATGTCCTCCGTGTTATTCCTTATGCTCCACAACTAAGTGAAACTATATGATAATTGACTCTCTCTGTTTGACTTATTTCTCAACATAATCTCCACCAGTCCCGTCCATATTGATACAAAAGTTGGGTACATCCTTTCTGATGGAGGCATAATACTCCATTGTATACATGGAACATATCTTCTTTTTTTTTTTAAGATTTTATTTGTTTATTGGACAGAGAGAGATCACAAGTAGGCAGAGAGGCAGGCAGAGAGAGAGAGAGGAGGAAGCAGGCTCCCCACCAAGGAAAGAGCCCAATGTGGGGCTCGATCCCAGGACCCTGGGATCATGACCTGAGCCGAAGGCAGAGGCTTTAACTCTCTGAGCCACCCAGGCGCCCCGGAACATATCTTCTTTATCCATTTGTCTGTTGAAGGGCATCTCGGCTCTTTCCACAGTTTGGCGACTGTGACCATTGCTTCTGTGGACATTGGGGTACAGATGGCCCTTCTTTCCACTACCTCTGTATCTTTGAGGTAAATACCCAGTAGTGCAATTGCAGGGTCATAGGGTAGCTCTATTTTTAATTTCTTAAGGATTCTCCACACTGTTTTCCAAAATGGCTGTACCAAATTGCATTCCCACCAACAGTGTAAGAGTGTTCCCCTTTCTCCACATCATCTCCATCACTTGTTGTTTACTGTTTTTTTTATTTTGGCCATTCTGACTGGTGTAAGGTGGTATCTCAATGTGGTTTTGATTCGAATCTCCCTGTTGGCTAATGACAATGAACACTTTTTCATGTGTCTGTTAGCCATTTGTATGTCTTCTTTGGAGAAGTGTTTTTAGTGTCTTTTGCCCATTTTTTGATGCGAATATCTGTTTTGTGTGTGTTGAGTTTGAGAAGTTCTTTATAGATCCTGGATATCAGCCCTTTGTCTGTAGTGTCATTTGTGAATATCTTCTCCCATTTGGTGAGTTGCCTCTTTGTTTTGTTAACTATTTCCTTTGCTGTGCAGAAGCTTTTGATCTTGATGAAGTCCCAAGAGTTCATTTTCACTTGTGTTTTGCCTTTGGAGACATGTCCTTTTTTTTTTTTTTTTTTTTAAGATTTTATTTGTTTATTTGACAGAGATCACAAGTAGGCAGAGAGGCAGGCAGAGAGAGGAAGGGAAGCAGGCTCTCTGCTCAGTAGAGCCAATGCAGGGCTCTATCCCAGGACCCTGGGATCATGACCTAAGCCAAAGGCAGAGGCTTTAACCCACTGAGCCACCCAAGTGCCCTGGAGACATGTCTTGAAAGAAGTTGCTGTGGCTGATGTTGAAGAGGTTATTGCTCGTGGCAAAGAGATTACTGTCTATGTTCTCCTCTCAGATTTTGATAGATTCCTGCCTCACATGGAGGTCTTTATCCATTTCAAGTTTATCTTTATGGTGTAAGAGAATGGTCAAGTTTCAATCTTCAATACATAGCTGTCCAATTTCCCCAGCACCATTTATTGAAGTGACTTTTTCCCACGAGATATTTTTTCCTGCTTTGTCAAAGTTTATTTGACCATTGAGTTGAGGGTCCATATCTGGGCTCTCAATTCAGTTCCACTGGTCTATGTGTCTTTTTTTGTGTCAGTACCATGCTGCCTTGGTGATCACAGCTTTGTAGTAAAGCTTGAAATCAGGCAACGTGAGGCCCCCAGTTTTGTTTTTCCTTTTCAACATTTCCTTAGCAATTCAGGGTCTCTTCTGGTTGTATGCAAATTTTAGGATTGTTTGTTCCAGCTCTTTGAAAAATGCCAGTGGAATTTTGATTGGGATGGTACTGAAAGTACAGATTGCTCTAGGTAGTATAGACATTTTAACAATGTTTATTCTTCTGATCAATGAGCATGGAATGGTCTTCCATCTTTTTGTGTCTTCTTCAATTCCTTTCATGAGTGTTCTGTAGTTCCTTGAGTACAGATCCTTTACCTCTTTGGTTAGGTTTATCCCCAGTTATCTTATGGTTCTTGGTGCTATAGTAAATGGAATCAAATCTCTAATTTCCCTTTCTATATTTTCATTGTTAGTGTGTAAGAAAACAACTGATTTCTATACATTGATTTTTTATCCTGACACATTACTGAATTGCTGTATGAGTTCTGGTAGTTTGGGGGTGGAGTCTTTTGGGTTTTCCATACAAAGTATCATGTCATCTGTGAAGAAGGAGAGTTTGACTTCTTCTTTGCCAATTGGAATACCTTTTATTTCTTTTTGTTGTCTGATTGCTGTTTCTAGGACTTCTAATACTATGTTGAACAACAGTGGTGAGAGTGGACATCCTTGTCATGGTCCTGATCTCAAAGGGAAGACTGTCAGCTTTTCCCCATTGAGGATGATATTCGCTGCGGGTTTTATGAAGTTGAGGAATGTTCCTTCAATCCCTATATTTTGAAGGGTTTGGATCAGGATCGGATACTGTACCTTGTCAAATGCTTTTTCTGCATCAATTGAGAAGACCATGTGGTTCTTCTCTCTTCTCTTAGGATTCATTCTGTCCCATTCATTGATTTGTGAATGTTGAACCACCCTTACATCCCATGGATAAATCCCACATGGTCATGGTTATAATCTTTTTAATATACTGTTGGATCTTATTAACTAGGATCTTGTTGAGAATCTTAGTATCCATATTCATCAGGGATATTGGTCTGAAATTCTCCTTTTAAATGGGGTCTTTGCCTGGTTTGGGGATCAGGATAATGCTGGCTTCATAGAAAGAGTCTGGAAGTTTTCCTTCTGTTTCTATTTTTTGAAACAGTTTCAGGAGAACAGGTATTATTTCTTCTTTGAATGTTTGGTAGAATTCTCCAGGGAATCCATCAGGTCCTGGGCTCTTGTTTTTTGGGAGGTTTTTGATTACTGCTTGAATCTCGTTACTAGATATTGGTCTATTCAGGTTGTCAATTTCTTCCTAATTCAGTTTTGGAAGTTTATAGGTTTCCAGGAATGCATCCATTTCATCTAGGTTGCTTAACTTATTTGCATAAAACTGTTGATAATAATTTCTGATGAGTTTTTCTATTTCATTGGTGTTAGTTGTGATCTCTCCCTTTTCATGCATAATTTTATTAATTTGGGTCCTCTCTTCTTTTGGATTAGTTTGGAAAGTGGTTTATTGATCTTATTGATTCTTTCAAAAAATTGCTTTTAATTTCGTTGATTTGTTGTACTGTATCTCTAGTTTCTATCTCATTGATCCCTGCTCTAATCTTGATTATTTCCCTTCTTGTATATGGGGTTGGCTTAATTTGTTGTTGATTTTCCAGATTTTTGGGGTTTTTTTAAGATTTTATTTATTTATTTGACAGACAAAGATCACAAGTAGGCAGAAAGGCAGGCAGAGAGAGAGAGGGAAGCAGGCTATCTGCCGAGCAGAGAGCCCGATGTGGGGCTCAACCCCAGGACCCTGAGATCATGACCTGAGCCGAAGGCAGAGGCTTTAACCCACTGAGCCACCCAGGTGCCCCAATTTTTCAGTTCTTTAAGGTGTAAAGAGAGCTGATATATTCTGGATTTATTAATTTTTTGAGGGAGGCTTGGATGGCTATATATTTCCCCCTTAAGACCACCATAGGTTATGGACCAATGAGTCTTCATTCTCACTGGTTTCCATGAATTGTTTAAGTTCTTCTTTGATTTCCTGGTTGACCCAAACATGCTTAATCATGGTGGTCTTTACCTTCCAATTTTTGAATTCCTTCTAAACTTTGTCTTGTGATTGAGTTCCAGTTTCAAAGCAATTTTTGAATTCCTTCTAAACTTTGTCTTGTGATTGAGTTCCAGTTTCAAAGCATTGTGGTCTGAGAATATGCAGGGAATAATCTCAATCTTTTGGTATTGGTTGAGCCCTGATTTGGACCCAGTATGTGGTCTATTCTGGAGAAAGTTCCTTGTGCACTCAAGAAGAATGAGTATTTTGTTGTTTTAAAGTGGAATGTTCTGTATATATCTATGAGTCCATCTGGTCCAATGTCTCATTCAAAGCTCTTGTTTCTTTATTGATTTTTCTGCTTGAATGATCTATTACTGAGAGTGGCATGTTAAAGGCCCCTTCTATTAATGTATTCATATCAGTATGACTCAAGAGTTGGCTGTTCTTCTGACAGAGCCAGCCAGGCATCCCCTATGTTCTGTTTTTTAATTCCTAATTTAAGACATTTATATTTGAAAATTCTTATTGAAGTATATTTTATTCAGTTTAGAATGCTGTGATGTAGTTTTTTTCAGTCCTCTGTTTGTGACTGGGGGGAAATTTTCATAATTTGAAATATTTTTATTCTAGTCTTCTGGTTTCCCTCTTTCTGAAGCATTGTATGAATCATGTTTTCCACTTTCTGTTCATTTCCTAATTTTATTTACCTTTGGACGAACTATAACTGTTGTATGCATTCACAGGTGCAAATATGGGAGACTAACAAAGCTTTTTAGTTCAAGACTGCCCTCTTCCATTGGTGTAGTAACTTGCAGTTTATTTATAGTGCTCTTTTACTTAGGGGTGGGGGAGGATAGGTTCAAAAACAGCACCCAAATATATCCATGTCATAATCCCCAGAACCTATATTACCTTATATGGAAAAGGGTTTTGTGATTAAGGCCCTTTGAGAAGGGAAGATTATCTTGGGTTATAAGAGTTGATCCAATGTAATCACAGTGGTTCTTGAAGAGGAACACAGGATGAATCAGATATTAAAAAAAAAAAAGTGATAATGGAAGGAGAATTTTTTAGTGATGCACTTTGAAGATGAGGAGAATGTTTGCAAGCTAAGGTCACTGGAACCACTAGAAGCTTAAAATGCCGAGAGACAGATTCTCCCCTAAAGCCTCCAGAAAACAAACAAACAAACAAACAGTCCTATAATACTTTTGTCTAATCCCTTGACTTTAGCCTAGTGAGAATGATTTCAGACTTCTAGTCTCAAGAACTGTAAGAAAAAAGATTTGGTTATTTTAAGCCACCAAGTTATGATAATGTCATAGTACCAGTACAGTGGGAAACAAATAAAAGGTGTGACTTACAAATATGTAGTCTTCTGCATTTCAGCAGGATAATTTCTTTTCCTGTTTTCTTCTTTATCTTTACAACCAAATCTCCAAAAGATGCTTCCTCCTTCCAAGTTATCCCCTATTCCACAGAAGTGATGTCTTATAATACTGTTCCTTGGGCTGCACAACATTTAACCTTCTTCTTTGTAAGTTCCTCAGGACAGAATCATTCTATGTGACATCAGATTTGTTTTCAATATTTACCATTGAGGATACAATCTGTTTTTCTGAGTGAATGTACCTGTGATTCACTATGCTTAGGTGTGGGATTGAGTGTTTATTTTCCATATGGACAGGTAGTTTGAAGTTCACAGTGTTCTCCATCTCGTAGTCATGATAAAAGTTCTGAGCTATGATTTTTTTTTTAGTGTGGGGGATTTTAATTTAGGTTATTACCATTATTCTGTGATAAACCAGAAATCAAGGTATAATCTACATATTGCTTCATATGAATGATGACAGTTTTGCTATATTAAATGAGAAGTTATATATACATATATGTATAATTATTCTATTGGTTGTAATTGAAAATGATACACTTGGATCTCCATCAATATATGAAAAGTTATTTCTGCTTAATACTTGATCAGATAACAATAGTAGTAAGCAATACTACTTTTTTCTCCCTTTTTACCACCCACATTCTGTCAGCTACACGTCTACTTTCATTTTTACATTGCCATGGTGACAATCATTTACCTTCTGTTCTCTAATAACTTACTTTTTCCTGAGGTTGCTCTAAAATTTCGTTCCTAGAAATTTATGTCTTTAGAAGTTAATGAAACTTATTCAATATCAATTCAGGTTTTGAGTTAAAATGATATTTCTTTATCCACTGGAAAACCAAAAGTCTGACCCTCTGAAGTGACATTGTACCTAGAATCAAGATCAAATGAAAATGTGTTATTCTTTTTAAGTGATGCCACATTTTAGAAAATTACTCCTTCTTGTACATAGTTCTTCTAAACCCTTCGTTTTTCTTATCATATCCTCATCTTTCCTTTAGCTCCTGCTATTGGTTTTCCCTGTGTCATGCATTGTTCATACTGCTTTGTTTACAAGAATACATTTAATTATTTTACAATAACCCTATTATCCCAATTGCACATATGGAGAAATGAAAGTACAGAGGTTTTGAATATAACCTAGATACAGAATTGATGGTCTTAATGAACACTTCTATTCTGATTCTAAATTACATAATCTGTAAGTCTCCCTTTGCCTTTTACACTGAACCCCTCCCCAGAAAGCCTCCTCTTAGATCTCTCACTCTTGCCATTCTGATCTGTAATGCTTACAATATAAGCCAGATGACATTGCTGTCCTTTAACTCCTTTGCCTTCATTATATTGCACTTCTTATTAGATCCAGAACTAATTATTGACCAGTGCTACTGTACACCTACTGGCATCCTGATGGTCTGTGCCTGTACTCTACAAATACATTTGATTTATTTCTTAATTTTCCTGGGCTATATCTCCCAAAATAGTTTCCTAAGAAGGAGTATATGTCAGGTGAAAGTATTAAGTCCATAATGCTTTAAGAATATCTTTATGATACCCTGGCAATTAATTTATTATTGAGGTGAGAGTTATAGGTAAAAATTTCTGTTTCCTTATGATTTTTTAAAAACTATTGCTATAGGACCAGTCAAAAAAATCAATTTTATGTCCTATTTAGAGTTAAATCTGCTAAAGCCAACATTTATTTTTCTTAAATATCCCAATAGAATAAAAACTAAACATGAGACTGATATTTTTCTGATAGAAAAGTGTAAACTTTTTTATAGACCCAAGTAAGTTTAACACAGTTCATTAACTTATTTTCTTACAATAATCTATAGATTAAGTGAACAATAACAGGTAGATGCTGGCTGTAGCCATTCCCCAGCTCACCATCATTTGCTCCCTGGCCACAGAACAAAAATCCATATATTAAAAATATAAACAGCTTCAACTTTTAAAACATATCTCTTATTTCCAAATATGTCCTCAAAATCCTGGATCATCCTCTGAAAAATACATCAGATACTTCTCTATCATTAACACTATTGCCCCTTTATCTTCTAATTCCCTATCCACCCCCACCAAAAAAATAAAACAATCTTACTCTACCCAGGAGGAAAATACCCACATGACAAAGTCTGAACTTGAAATTTTATACTTTTAGATAGATACGCAGAAGTACATTGATTACACTAGAATTTTGCAAAGGAGAAGTTATCAGTCTTGAGGATATTACAATAAATAGAAGTGCTTATGGTTTCAACTTGTTTCAGAAGGTAATTCCAGTTAGAAAGCACATCCAAAATAACTTCTTTACTGTAACAGATACATAATAGCCTATTCCTTTGCCTTCTGAGGACCTGAAAATGATAAACCACTCAATTCTTAAAAGTGAAGTGTTGCTCCATTTGTACTGACTACAAGATTTTAATGATGCTGCTGTTTAAGCACTTGTCTCCAATGGAAATACTGTGAAGGAAAATTACTCTAGGTAAATTTTCTGAGAACATTCATTAGTTTTCTTGTGATTTATACTTTATTCATACGTGTACCATGCTTGAATACTGTTGACAAATCTGTGGAAAGACTGTGTTTTTGTTTTCAGTATGATAAAATAAAATTGTTTCTTGGTTATAGAAATATGTACACCAGCAATTGTAATGTTTAAACTATTAGAACACTGCAAAATGCATACATTAAAATGAAATGTTAGCCATAGTACCTTTTGGGGGACATCTGTACTTTTTCTAAATAGTACATTATTTTAAAACTGTCTGTTTCAAGGTAAAAAAAAATGTTTAGATTATCACTGGTAGTCTCTTTCAGAACCACATTACATAAAGACATACACTAACATATTTTAAACAAAAACTAAACACAGAACACATTCACATTTTTTAGAAGTAGTATGTATTCACCAAACTATCCATCTTCAAAGGTCATATCCCAGCATTTTTTTCCCACAGAGATGGTTCTTTGAATAGTGTATCTTAATAAATTGATCACTTAATTTGCCAAAGCATCATGAATCTAGATAAATCCTCAAATATAACATTTCTAAACAAAAAATACTGGCTCCAACTTTGAAAACTTTGTCTCCCAATTCTGCATGTGGCTACTCCTTTTGAGCAATTTTTTTCCATATTATGAGATAAAACACCTTAATCTTGAAAATTATTCTAGTGCTTTTGTGCACTGATATAAAAGATACATGTTCTAGATTGAATCACAATTTAACCAAAGATTTTTAATTACGCTTTAAATAGTATTTCTTAAGTAGTAAAGCTTTGTGTTTTGCCATGTGGAGAAATCATTTTCCTTAGCAATGATTTTTTAAGATAAAATTGACCTATAACATTAGTTTCAGGTATATGACATAATTTAATGTTTGTATATACTGTGAAATGATCAGCACAAAAACAAGTTAATATTCATCACCACACAGTTACAATTTTTTCTTATGGTAAGAAATTTTAAGATCTATGCTCTTAGAAATTTTTAAATGTATAATTCAAGATTGTTAAATGTTGTCATATGCCATAAATCATATCATCATGAGTAATTTATTTTATCATTTTGTACTTTTTGACACTTTTTACTCATTACCTATTCCCTTCTTCTGGCAACCAACAATCTCTGTCCTATACCTTTAAGTGTGAGCATTTCACTTTGTTTTGTTTTTGATTTTTAGATTCTACATATAAATGAGATCATACAGCATTTGTCTTTCTCTGACTTCTTTCACTTAGCATAGTGACATAAGTTTCATCCATATTTTAACAAATGGCAATATTTACTTCTTTTTTATGCCAAAGTAGTACTCCATTGTACATATATAGCACATATCCTTTGTCCATTTATCTATCAATGGACACTTAGGGTTTTTTCCATCTCTTGGCTATTGCTGAAATGAAAATGGGGGAATATATAACTTTTGGGATTAGTAGTTTGATTTCATTTCCTTTGGATAAATTAAATACCACTGAAGTGGAATTGCTAGATCATATGGTAGTTCTCTTCTCTCTCTCTCTTTTTTTTTTTTTTTTTTTTTTTTTTTTTTTTTTTTTTTGGTGGAACTTTTCGTATTGTTTTCCATGCTGGCTGCACCAATACACATTCCCACCAACAGTACACAAGAGTTCCCTTTTCTCTACATCTTCTTCAAAACCTGTCATCTGTTGTTCTGTTGTCTTTTCTGTAGTAGCCATTCTAACAGGTGTGAGGTGATATTTCCCTATAGTTTTGATTCACATTTCCCTAATGATCAATGATATTGAGCACCTTTTCATGAGCCAGTTGGCCATCTGTATGTCTCCTATGGAAAATGTCTATTCAGATCCTCTGCTGAACTTTATTTATATTGTTTGTTTTTGCTTTTGAGTTGTAGGAGTTCCTTACATATTTTGCATATAAACACCTTATCGCATATATAATTTTCAAATCTACTTAGTTGGTTACATTTCCATTTTGTTGATATTTTCCTTTGCTATGAAGACGTTTTTTAGTTTGATATGATCCCACTTGTCTATTTTTGCTTTTGCCTTTGCTTTTGGTGTCAAATTAAAAAAATTAATAATAATCACCAAGACAGATGTCAAGGAGTTCAATGCCTATGTTTTCTTCTAGGGGTTTTATAGTTTCAGGTCTTATATTTAACATTTGAGTTAATTGTTATGTATGATGTAAGAAAGTGGCCCAGTTTCATTATTTAAATGTGGCTGTCCAGTTTTCCCAACATTATTTATTGAAGAGATTGTCCTTTTCCCATTATATATTTCTGGCTCCTTTGTCATAAAATAACAATGTATGCATGGGTTTATTTTAGGAGTCTCTATTCTGTTCCAGTACCATACTGTTTTGATTATTATAGCTTTATAATACACCTAAGGTCAAGAAGATCCTTCAGCTTTGTTCTTCTTTCTCAAAATGTCTTTTGCTATTAAGATCTCCTGGGGTTCCATACACATTTCAGGATAGTTTTTGTTTTTGTTTTGTGAAAAATTTCATTCAAATTTTGATAGGGAATGCACTGAATCTGTATATTGCTCTGAATTATAGGGAAATTTTAAGAGTAGTAATTATTACAACCCGTGAGTATGGAATATCTTTTAATTTATTTGTGTTGTCTTCACTTTCTTTCATCAATGTCACATAAGTTCAGTGTATAGGTATTTCACCTCCTTGGTTAAATTTATTCCTAAGTATTTTATTCTTTTTGATGCAATGGGAATGTTTTCTTGATCTCTCTGTTGGGTCCTTATTAGTGTATAGACACACAGAGGAGTTATGTGAATATATTGTTCATCCTGCAACTTTACTGAAGTTATTTATAAGTTCCAATAGACTTTTAGTGGAGTCTTTAGGGATTTTTATGCATTATAGCATGTCACCTGCAAATAGTTGAAGTTTTAATTCTTTCTGACTTAGATGCCTTTTATTTCCTTCTTTTCCTTAATTCCTCTATGACTTCTAAAAGTACTTGAATAAAAGTAGCAAGAGTGGACATCTTTGTCTTGTTCTTCATCATAGAAGAAAAGCTTTCGCTCTTCACCATTGAGTATTGTTACCTATGTCATATAGGCCATTATTATTGTGAGATAGTTTCCCTCTATAGCCAGAAAGCTCTCAAAAGTTGAGAGTTTTATCATAATCTATGTTGAATTTTGTCATATGCTTTTTCTGCATCTATTGAAATAATCATATAATTTTATCCTTCATTTTGTTAATATGATGTATCACATTGATTTGTTGGATTTGAACCATCCTTTCATCCCTGGAATAAATTCTATTTAATCATGGTGAACAATCCTTTTAATATTTTATTGCATTCAGTTTCCAAATATTTTGTTTGGAATTTTTCATCTAAATTCATTTGGGATGTTGGCTTGTAATTTTATTTTATTATGGTTGTCTGGTTTTGGTATCAGAGTAATGCTGTCCTCATAATATGTGTTTGAAAGTATCTCCTCCTCTTCTATTTTCAAAAGAGTTTAAGAAGGATCAATATTAATTCTTATTTAAATGTTGAGTAGAATTCACCAGTGAAGCCATCTAGTCCTAGATTTTGTTTCTTGGGGGTCTTTTGATTACTGATACAATCTCCTAATAATCATTCTGTTTAGATTTTCAATGTATTCTTTATTCAGTCTTGGTAAGTTGTATGTTTCTGGGAATTCTGTAAAGTTGTCTAATTTGTTGGTGTATAATTGTCCATACTGTTCTCCTATGATCCTTTGCATTTCTGTAGTATCAATTATAACATCTTTTATTTGATTTTATTTGAGTCCTCTCTTTTTTTTCTTGGGAAGTCTAACTAAAGGTTTGTTAATTGTATTTATCTTTTCAAAGAATCATTCTTTATTGGTCTTTTATATTGCCTCTTTAATTTCTATTTCATCTTGTTCCTGGTATTTGTTATTTCCTTTCTCCTACTAACTTTGGGACTTAGTGTTCTCTTTCTATTTTCTTGAGGTGTAAAGTTGTTTATTTGAGATTTTTCTTGTTTCTTGAAGTAAATATTTACTGCTATGAACTTCCCTCTTAGAATTGCTTTTGCTGAATCTCATAAGTTTCAGTATTTCTAGATTCATTTATCTCAAGGTATCTTTTGATACTTTTTTGATTTTTTCTTTGATCTAATAGTTTAGTAGCATGATGTTTAAAATCTATATATCTGTGACTTTTCCAATTTTCCTGTAATTGATTTCTTTTAAATATTTATTTTATTTTAGAGAGAGGATTTCCTTTAAAGATTTATTTCATTTCAGAGAGAGAGAGGGAGCATGGGGGAAAAGGGGTTGCAGGAGAGAGAGTCTTAACCAGACTCTACATTGAGTATGGAACCCTACATTGGGCTCCATCTCACCATCAAGATCATTACCTAAGCTGAAACTAAGAGTTTGATGTTTAACTGACTGTACCCCCTAGGTGTCCCCTCTTGTAATTGATTTCTAGTTTCATACTATTGTGGTCAGAAAAGGTGCTTAATATGATTTCTATCTCCTGCTATTTATTAAGTCTTGTTTTGTGGTCTAACATTTGGTCTATCCTAGAGAATGTTCCATGTTCACTTAAAGAATGTGTATTTCTGTTGCTTTGGGATGCCGTGTTCTATATTTGTCTTTTAAGTCTACCTGTTCTAACATATCATTTAAAGCCAATTTTTTTTGACAATTTTCCGTTTGGATGATCTATCCATTGATGAAAGTGGGTTAATTCGTCTCTCATATCATCTATCATTATTTTATTGCTGTTTATTTCTCCTTTTAGGTCTGTTAATGTTTGCCTTATATATTTAGAATCTCCTATTTTGGGTGCAGAAATATTTATAAATGTCATATCTTCTTGTTCGATTGTCTCTTTACCATCAAGAAAGGACCTTCTTTGTGTCTTAATTACAGTCTTTGTCTTAAAATCTACTTTTGCTATAGCTACCCTTGCTTTGTTTTGGTTTCAATTGCATGAAATATGTTTTTCTTTCCCTTTCCCTTTCAGTCTGTGTGTGCCCCTAGATATGAAGTGAATTCCCTGTAGGCAGCATACATGGGTCTTGTTCTTTTATCCATTCAGCCACTCCATCTTTTGATTGAAGAATTTAATTCATTTATACTTAAATTAACTACTGATATGTATGTATATTGTTATTTTGTTAAGTGTTTCCTGGATCTTTTATAATTCTTCAGTATCTTGGTTTTTTCTCTTGCTCACTTTCTTTGTGACTTGATTTTCTTTACTTGTATGCTGAGATTCCTTGTTTTCCTTTTGTACTTTTATTATAGATTTTTGCTCTATGATTACCATAAGGCTTACATAAACCTAATTATAACAGTCTATTTTAAGTCAATAAGTTTGAACAGATTCTAAAGCTCTACATTTTTATACCCTCCCCACACATAGATATTTTTGATGTCACAATTTACATATTTTTATCATGGGTATCCATTAACAAATTATTGTAGTACAATGCTGCCCTAGATCTTGATTGTCTGTCAAACCTTTGTGATTGTCCAAGCAGTCTACTTCACTTTTGGTGTCTCCCAGTAGCTGAGAGTGTGCTAAAACCTGTGTCCCAAAGGGGAGTATCTCAGCCTTTACCTTCATTCAGGCTGATTGGAAACCAGACTCTCAGACAGCAGCTTTTAAAGTATGCAAATATAGCTCTTTCAGAAGAAGACTAGAAGATGATCATTTTTGTCTGTTTCCTCAACACTGAGCCCTGGGTTGTTAACTAATCAAGGACTGTGTCTTTTTTTGCTACCATCCCATTTAACTAGCCCCACTGACCACCAGGGTCAGATAATCAAGGGGTGTCCACTGGGCAGCAGACACAAAAACTGAGGTATAAGCCATAACAATTGGGACATCAAACACATGCACATATTCCTCTTTGGGAGATACTGGCTCTCTGAAGCACAATAGAGGGATAGAGCAAATAGCAGCCACCCTGTATCCCAGTGGAGAAGCTTATACTCAGCCTTTAGATGTGTGCTTAATTAGAAGCCTGACTCTCAGTTCGCAACTGTAAAAATAAGCTAATAAGGATCTTTCACAGAAAGTCTAGGTTCTTCATTCTGTTGTACCTCTACTGTGCCCTGGGGTGGTAACCATTTAAAAACTCTCCATTTGTTAAAGTTCTGTGGGGCCCATGAACATAAGCCCCACTAACAACCAGAGCCAGTGATGCAGAGATGTCCCCTGAATGACAGCCACAAAAATTGGAGGTCCAAACAAGACTGAAAACTTCTTTCCAGGAGATACCAGCAAGCTGTAATGAGGAAAATACACAGATGGCACCCACTTTCTTCCATCCTTGAAATCTATTTTATTAGGTCCTAAGATGCCTGCCTACAGGCCTTTATGCGAAAAGGCTTATTTGTTGACTTTAAAGTCTGGGAGCCTCTCAATCAGCTGCCATTGTGCTGGTCCCTGGGATAGGTGAGGTTATGTGTGTCAGTCCTTTAAGAATCATTTTTCAATTTACTATAGTCTCATGCATCTTAAAGATATATGTCCCATTGGCTTTCAAAGCTGGAGGTATTGGGGACTCATCTGTCAGGTTCAGATCTTAAATGATTGGGTGTCACTGTGGGGTTCACTCCTCAAGGAGAAGTTCAAGTTTGTGAGTTCTCTCCAGATTTGGTTCACCATACTAGGGCAAGCTTGTGGCTTAGCCTCCCCTACCTGCTTCAATGTAGGTTTTTTTCTCATTCACATAATGAGTAAGAGTTGCTCAGCTGGTTTGGAGTTTTTGCTCAGAGGAAATTATTCCATGTAGTAGCTGAAGATTGGTGCATTCATGGGAGGAGGTGAGTTCAGCATCCTCCTATGTCATTAATTTGGACTAGAACTGCCCTGCCCACAATGTTTTATTCAAAATAAGCAATCATGTATTAAATATATTCAAGATAAGAATTTCTTCTTTTTCAGTGTTTAATTTTATCATAAAAATAAATTTATATAATGTATAAGAGCCAAGTGTGTTTATTAGACCATATCTTTTTGCCTCATTAAAGGCATTTTTAAAATCATGTGGATGTCCAAATATTTGTCTTCTCTATCTAAATAGGTAAAAATTTAACAGAAATAGATTACTGTATATTCTTATCTACAACCTCAAGTTTCTATCATGGTATTTCCAATAAATAATTTACAAAGATATTTTTTAAACCAGCCATATTATCTAGTTAAATTGATTATATTATTTTATTTTTTATTTTTTTAAAGATTTTTTATTTATTTATTTGACAGAGAGAAATCACAAGTAGGCAGAGAGGCAGGCAGAGAGAGAGGAGGAAGCAGGCTCCCCGCTGAGCAGAAAGCCCGATGCGGGGCTCGAACCCAGGACCTGGGATCATGACCTGAGCCAGAGGCAGCGGCTTAACCCACTGAGCCACCCAGGCGCCCCGATTATATTATTTTAATATGCTGATAATACAACCTAATTGTGTTCTCTAGAAAAATGATTATTAATTAGTAGTAGTGAAGGAGTAAGAATATCATTCATTGCCCTTAAAATATAATAAAGCTTTTTAGGGAAATGCAACTATGCACATATGTACAAAATTTGCACACATCTTCTGGGATTCATACATACTGAACTCTAAGAATGTGTTTGAAAAATTTTATCAGGGATTGCAGTTTGGTAGACCTGAGGGTGAGGAGAAGAAGAAACATCATAATATCTGTAGATTTTCCTGATGCTGCAAATAATAAACATTTTGGAAATGAATATTATAAGGCCATAGGTCTTGTCATCTGCAGATGATTTAATGACATACTGCAGGTTTTCTAGAGGTACAAAATAGGAATAATGTTCCCTGAATTTCCTAGAATAGCCTCCCTTGAAAAGATGAAATTTATATTTTGCTCTTTAATAGTTGATTAAGTGATCTCAATTTGAAACAATTTTATATAAGTTGATGGAAGAAAACTTTAGTGTGTTTCCACTCATCAAAACTGAATAAAGTAGTCAGTCTCATTGTAACTGACTTTTGACAAGTGAAAAGATGCTTGAAAATTGATTATAATGAAGAGACGAAAGTGAACTGTGAACAGGAACACAGAAAAGTCATTAAGATGTCTGCAGATTGAACAAAATATCAGACAATGTTAATAATCTAAAGTTCTGTCCTTATAGCTAAGATTTCAACCTTAGGAAAATAAGTCATACTCTATTAAAATTTTATGAATAGACAGATGGTGGTCTTGATATCAAATCTGATAGAAGCCTAGTTTGACAAAACAATTACTATTCCAGACAGTCAAGGTTTAAAACAATGGCTTCTAGTAGAGGAAAGAGCTTGGAATGCAGGAGAAATGTTCAAAGGGAGTGATAAGTTAGAAACTATTTCCAAAAAAGAAAAAAGAAAGAGAACTGTGTGTACCGTGTGACCCTAAGATTTCTCTATTGACATAAGGTGTAATAATCTTTACAGCTTTCTGCTGATAAATTTCATTTCCCACAAGAAGAAAAACTCATAAGGAAAAGAATAAGGAAAACATGGAAACTTCTTAGCTCTTTTTCTGTGTTTGATGTTTTTCTGTAATTTTATTCTGTAATCTTATTCTTTTTTTTTTAAAGATTTTATTTATTTATTTGACAGACAGAAATCACAAGTAGACAGAGAGGCAGGCAGAGAGAGAGAAAGGAGGAATCAGGCTCCCTGCTGAGCAGAGAGCCCAATTCGGGGCTCGATCCCAGGACCCTGAGATCATGACCCGAGCTGAAGGCAGAGGCTTTAACCCACTGAGCCACCCAGGTGCCCCCTGTAATCTTATTCTGTGCTATATTCTAAAGATAGGGCAATACATTTGCTCACATATTACACCACAGCACTGTCTTTTGAAGAATAAAGTGTGGACCAGTGTCTTGTTGAATAGGACTTCCTAGGTAATACGTACTTCCTCTCATGAATTGTCTATTGGGGCAACTGGGGTGAAAAAAAATTCATGTTTGGCTGAGCTTATCGTAAGTCATAGGTACATATAAAACTTATGTAAAAGTGTTTAAAATGTGATACAGATTTATTAGAAACCATATCTGGGACAATTTCTCACACCCTCCTTTATGTTACCATTTGTTTTTTTTGTTTGTTTGTTTTTTTCTTTTCTTTTCTTTTCTTTTTTTTTAATTTTTTTTATTTTTTTCAGCATAACAGTATTCATTATTTTTGCACCACACCCAGTGCTCCATGCAATCCGTGCCCTCTACAATACCCACCACCTGGTGCTCCCAACCTCCCACCCCCCATCCCTTCAAAATTCTCAGATCGTTTTTCAGAGTCCATAGTCTCTCATGTTTCACCTCCCCTTCCAATTTCCCTCAACTCCCTTCTCCTCTCCATCTCCCCTTGTCCTCCATGCTATTTGTTACGCTCCACAAATAAGTGAAACCATATGATAATTGACTCTCTCTGCTTGACTTATTTCACTCAGCATAATCTCTTCCAGTCCCGTCCATGTTGCAACAAAAGTTGGGTATTCATCCTTTCTGATGGAGGCATAATACTCCATAGTGTATATGGACAACATCTTCTTTATTCATTTGTCCGTTGAAGGGCATCTTGGTTCTTTCCACAGTTTGGCAACCGTGGCCATTGCTACTATAAACATTGGGGTACAGATGTCCCTTCTTTTCACTACATCTGTATCTTTGGGGTAAATACCCAGTAGTGCAATGGCAGGATCATAGGGAAACGCTATTTTTAATTTCTCAAGGAATCTCCACACTGTTTTCCAAAGTGGCTGTACCAACTTGCATTCCCACCAACAGTGGAAGAGGGTTCCCCTTTCTCCACATCCCCTCCAACACATGTTGTTTCCTGTCTTGCTAATTTTGGCCATTCTAACTGGTGTAAGGTGGTATCTCAATGTGGTTTTAATTTGAATCTCCCTGATGGCTAGTGATGATGAACATTTTTTCATGTGTCTGATAGCCATTTGTATGTCTTCATTGGAGAAGTGTCTGTTCATATCTTCTGCCCATTTTTTGATATGATTTTCTGTTTTGTGTGTGTTGAGTTTGAGGAGTTCTTTATAGATCCTGGATATCAACCTTTTGTCTGTACTGTCATTTGCAAATATCTTCTCCCATTCAGTGAGTTGCCTCTTTGTTTTTGTGACTGTTTCCTTTGCTGTGCAGAAGCTTTTGATTTTGATGAAGTCCCAAAAGTTTATTTTTGCTTTTGTTTCCTTTGCCTTTGGAGACATATCTTGAAAGAAGTTGCTGTGGCTGATATCAAAGAGGTTACTGCCTATGGTCTTCTCTAGGATTCTGATGGATTCCTGTCTCACATTGAGGTCTTTTGTCCATTTTGAGTTTATCTTTGTGTATGGTGTAAGAGAATGGTTGACTTTCATTCTTCTACATATAGCTGTCCAGTTTTCCCAGCACCATTTATTGAAGAGACTTAGGAGAAGGGAGTTGGGGGAAATTGGAAGGGGAGGTAAACCATGAGAGACTATGGACTCTGAAAAACAATCTGAGGGGTTTGAAGTGGCAGGGGGTGGGAGGTTGGGGGAGCCAGGTGGTGGGTATTAGAGAGGGCACGGATTGCATGGAGCACTGGGTGTGGTACAAAAACAAGGAATACTGGGGGCGCCTGGGTGGCTCAGTGGGTTAAGGCCTCTGCCTTCAGCTCAGGTCATGATCCCAGGTCCTGGGATCAAGCACCGAATCGGGCTCTCTGCTCGGCAGGGAGCCTGCTTCCTCCCCTCTCTCTCTGCCTGCCTCTCTGCCTACTTGTGATCTCTCTCTCTCTGTCAAATAAATAAAATCTTTAAAAAAAAACAAACAAGGAATACTGTTATGCTGAAAAAAAAATAATCTGCAAAGAAAAAAATATTATAAAATGAATAATCCATTTGGGGGTCAATTCCATGTGCTTGATAATGGCATGCCATTTATCAGTGGGTAATTCCTTACCTTCTGTGTTGTTTTCTTCTGAATAAATTGTAAGTCATAAAAAAAAAAACCAGAAAAAATAACCTATTCTGCTTGAAAACTCTATTCAAAAATAAAATTCTTTCTGAATAAAGATATATATATATATATATATATATATATATAATACATTTATAATATATATAATATAAATATATAATTTAAAAATATATTTTTATATTTTGGGGATAGAATTTTTAAATATAATCCTCAAATGACAGTTTGCTTTGGTTTTCACAGAATAAAACTCTAAAACTTAAAAAAGAAAAAAAAGGCACTAAACATATCACAGAGGTTCTACCCTCATGACTTTAAACCTAAGCACCTCCCAAAGGCCTCACCCCCAAATAATCATCACACTGGGGATTAGGGCTTCAACACAGGCCAAATAAATGTTGCTTTGATTTGGCAAAAGTCTTTTAACAGCTCAATGATTTCATGATCCATCTCTTTCTCTGTCAAGCTTGTTTTATTATAAATTTGGTAGCTGTGCATGCCAATCTTTCCTGGAAGGGGGTGTGTAAGGGATTGTTGCTCCTATCCTTTAAATTCTTACGAGATACTTTTCTCTTTCAGAAAAAGAAAATTGATAAAAATCTAACCAGAAAGCTGAGTAAAAAAGAGCAGTAACTGCCTTTCATATGGCACATAATATCCTATCACCCTTTTTGCTCAAATTTTATTTATATTTTTTACTCATCTCTCCTTTGTTAACTCTCTTTCATGCCCCAGTGGGGATAATACATAAAATTAAAAATATAAAGACACATTCAGTTTTCAGTTCTGTTAAAGTGACAATACAGAAATCTTTGTATGATATGGGTTTGTTGCTATTTACAGCCTGCCAAATTTTGAAAAATTAAGTTTATAGCCTAAAGGTTTTTCTTTTAAAAAAAACCTCTAATTTCAATAGTTTTTATAGTGCCTGCCTATGTATTATCATTTACAAAGATCATTTGAAGAGTTTTACTTTTCCAAGCTGTTCAAGATTTAAGCATGACAGTGTAGCAACAGATCTGTGGTAACTCATTAGATTTCCCCTCTAATTAGATTCACTATGGCCGTTTGTAGACTTTTAGGCACTTTTCAATAATAAATGACTTTCCATACATAGGCCAGTAAAGCCTCATGTCTTGAGGACTTTTCCAAAAATGGCGAGTACATAAAATAATCATTTGGAAAGCATAGAAAATAAGGCCAACGGGTCTCACTGGTTTGCATATGGTAAATTTTTCTAATTACTATTCTTTTATTTGCTTTTTGTCAACTGACAATTTTTCAAGATCTTTATTTCTCACTTGTCTACAATTTAATGAGAAAATTGACAAATAACATAGCAGTACTGTTGCAGCTTAACATCATCATTAATGTTCTTACTTTCTAGAGTATTTCTCTGTTAGAATATCTCCCCTGAGAATGATATCTTTGTAAATGCTTTTTTATTATAATCCTACAAACTATTTTTGAACAATAAACTCATTCTATATTTGGCTTTATACTTCAATTTGCTTTCCCAAACTCTAAGTAACTCTTTATATTGTTTCTTTCATCTCTTGCTTCATTTTCAGAATATCTATATTCCCTTTTCCTTTTATAGCAGAATCTGATAAATCATTTCCTTTAAAAGTAGAATTGTAATTTAACTACTCTTAATATAGTATCCTTTTATAATATCTAATTTTCTAGATTTCAATACTTTGTTACATGTTATAGATGCCTTAATTCCCTTAACTTTCTCTAACTGAAGTGAAATTTCATTTCCTCTGGTACTTAAAAATAATATTCTACTGTGTTAAAACAAAGTAATAGCTGGTATAAAGTCTGTTTTAAAATTTGCAATCAGGCACATAATCATAAATATAATAACATATTTGGTATAGTAGACTTACCTACAATTTTATCCAAAATACCTGATTGAAAAGAGTATTACAAACAGTTGAAAAGCAGTCAGTATACAGAGTATCTTCTGAAGCTGTTCATGTTTTTCATACCATTGTCACAACTAAATAAGATATATAAGAACTGCATGTATATATTCATTATGTTATTTATTCATTAAGCAACAATTTATCCATTATGTGTCAGGCTTTGGCCTGTATTTGGGAGACGAAGGAGACATGGGACCAAGTTCCTCATAATAAAGGGGGAAAAAAGTCAATTAACCACCAGATACATGCATTAAGGGGATCAAAGGTGAAATAATAAGATTCAGGGGAAAAAGGAAGAAATTACAGAGAGTGACTAGGGGACTTCTGAGAGGAGGTGTTTACGAACCTTTTTTGGAAGAAGACACATTTGAGCTGAGATTTGAATAATAAATAAGAGACGGTCTTACAGGAATGATTCCCAAACTGAGGAACAGATAGATTTAAGGTCCAAATCTAGCAAAAATTTGTCATGCTTGGCTCTCAGAAAAAAAGCTGTGCAGTTGGAGCTTAGAGATTGAAGGCAAATAAGATACAACACAGTTGTTCTGGTTCTATCTGAAATAATACATTGTCTCCTCTAAATAGCAGGTCTTCAAACATTTGGTTATAAGGGACAGATTCCCAGTTCATTCTTCTCTTCGGGTACCAGATTAATGGACTAGTAATGGTTGAAAGAGATTTGTTTAGCTGAATAATCTTGAAAGAAATTTAAAGAATGCTGCCTCCCTCACAGAGAGTTCCTGTGCTTTGCACCTGCAGAGTAATATTGTGAGTGGCTGAAATGGCCAGTTAAGTGGAAAAACTCTCAAGTTTGGAAAAGAAGATTTTCATGGGACATACCTTAGGTTAAATGAAACTAAGGTCATGGAAGAATTTTGTACAATAGCAACAAATTCTGCAGGGGCAAGATCAATACCCAAGACCAGGTAAAAGACAATCTATAACTGAGAAATGGTCAACAGAATGGACTGAGGAAAACCACCTCCAATATTACTAACTGCTGCTTTTTAATAAGTGAGCTTGTATCTTGCAACTTAGATTCCCTTTGGAGAAAAAATAGGGAAGGAAAAGATCCTTAAAGTTGAAAGTGACTGAGTGGGATTAACTCAAAAATCCAAGCAAATTTAGAAGACTGAAATCATACCAAGTAACTTTTCTGACCACCATGGTAAGAATATGGCAATCAGCAAAAGAGGAAACCTAGAAAATTTACACACATATGGAAACTAAACAATTTACCTCTGAACAACCTGGGGGTTGAAGAAGAAATCAAAAGGGAAATATATATATACCCAAACAAATCAAAGTGGAAATACAGACTACCAAAATCTATGGGATGCTGCAAAAGCTGTTGTGAGAGGGAAGTTTATAGTAATAAATGCATATATTCAGAAAATAGATATCAAATAAACTACCTAAATTAATAGCTTGAGGAACTAGAAAAAGAATAACAAACTAACCCCAAGGTTAGCAGAAAGAAAGAAACAACAAAGATCAGAGTGGAAATAAATGAAATAGAGACAAGAAAAAACAATAAAAAAGAATAGCCAAACTAAGAGCCTGTTAAATTGATAAACCTTTAACTAGACTAGCTTAGAGAAAAAAGAAGACTCAAATAAAATAAAGAGGATACATTGTAACTGACATCACAGAAATACATATAATCCTAAGAGGCTTCTACGAATATGCCAATAAATTGAATACCTAGAAGCAATAGAAAAATTCCTAAAAACATACAGTCCACCAAGACTGAACATGAAGAAATAGAAAATCTGAACAGATGACTAATGAGTAAGAAGACTCATCAGTAATCAAAACTTTACAACACAGAAAACCCCAGATGGCTTCACTGTGAATTCTTTTTTTTTTTTTTTTAAGATTTTATTTATTTATTTGAGAGACAGAGATCACAAGTAGGCAGAGAGACAGGCAGAGAGAGAGGAGGAAGCAGGCTCCCTGCCGAGCAGAGAGCCCCATGCGGGGCTCAATATCAGTACCCTGGGAATCATGACCTGAGCCAAAGGCAGAGGCTTTAACCCACTGAGCCACCCAGGTGCCACTTCACTGGTGAATTCTAACAGACATTTAAAAAAGGAGAATGAATGCCAATCCTTATCCAAGTCTTCCCAAAAAATTGAACAGTGGGAATATTCCCAAACTCATTCTACAAAGCCACCATTACCCAGATACCAAGCCAGATAAGAACACTGCAAGAACAGAAAATTATAAATTGGTATCCTTGATCAGTATAGATATAATTTTATTATTGAAGTATAGTTGACATACAATGTAATATTAGCTTCAGGTGCACAACAATGATTCAATAATTCCCTACATTACACAATACTCACCACAATAAGTATAGTTACAATCCATCACCATACAAAGTTATTATAATATTATTGACTACATTCCCAATGCTGTAATTTTCATCCCTCTGACTTATTTTATAGCTGGAACTTTGTACATCTTAATCCCTTTCACCTATTTAAATGATCCCTCTACCTCGTCCCATCTGGCAAACACCACTATTTTGTATTTATGAGTCTGGGTTTTTTTGTTCCTTTGTTTTGTTTTTAAATTCTATGTATATTGAAATCATATATGTCTCTTTCTCTGACTTATTTCATTTAACATAATACCCTTTACAAATCCATGTCATTCCAAATAGTGGTATTTCATTTTTTATGTGTAATACTCCATTGTGTGTGTGGTATGTATGTGTAAATATACACACATCCCTACATACCACATTTGCATTATCTATCCATCTATCAATGGCCATTTAGGCTGCTTCCATATCTTTTCAAATTAGTGCTTTTTGTTTTCCTTGGGTAAATACCCAATAGTGGAGTTATTGGATCATATGGTATTTCTATTTTTACCTTATTTTGAGGAAACTCCATACTCTTCCAGAGTAGCTGCAGCCATTCATATTTTTACAAACAGTACACAAGGGTTTTGTTTTAACCACATCATCACCAATACATATTTCTTGTTTTGGGGTTTTGTTTTTGTTTTAGTTTTTGTTACTAGCCATTCTGGTTGCTGTGAGGTGATATCTTATTATGGTTCTGACTTGCATTTCCCTGGTAATTAGTGATATTGGGTATCTTTTCATGTGGCTGCTGGCCACCTATATATCTTCTTTGGAAAAATGGCTATTCAGGTCCTGTGCCCATTTTTAATTGGATTATCATTTTGGGTTGGATTTTTTGTTTTGTTTTGTTTTTTGGTTTTTGCTTTTTGGTTTATTGGTATTGAGTTGTATGAATGCTTTATATGTTTTGGATATTAACTCCCTGACAGATATATCATTTGCAAACATTTTCTCCTATTCAGTAGATTACCTCTTCATTTTGTTGATGACTTCCATCAGCATGCAAAACTTCTACATTTGGTATAATCCTAATAGGTTATTTGTGCATTTGTTTCCCTCCCTAAGGAGACATATTTAGAAGAATGTTGCTAAGGCAATGTCCAAAAGATTATAGCCTATGTTTTCTTTTAGGATTTTTATGGTTTCAGTTCCTACATTTAGGTCTTTAATCCGTTTTTAGTTTATTTTTGTGTATGGTGTAAGAAAGTGGTCCAGTGTCATTCTTTTGTATATAACTTTTCCAGTTTCCTCACCACCATTTATCAAAGAGACTGTTTTTCCTTATTGTACATTATTGCCCTCTTTCTTATAGATTAACTGACCAAATAAGTGTGGCCTATTTCTGGACTTTCTATCCTGTTCCATGTGATCTGTGTGTCTATTTTTATGCCAGTACCACACTGCTCTGATTACTCCAGCTTTGTAGTGTATCTTGAAAATTGGAATTGTGATACCTTCAGCTTCTTCCTTTCTCAAGATTGCCTTATGGGGTGCCTGGGTGACTTAGTTAAGTGTACAACTCAGTGTTGGGGTCAGGTTCAAGCCCCATCAGTGAGCTCCACACTGGGTAAGGAGCTTACATTTAAAAGAACAAAACAAAACAAAAAACTAATTGGCTACTTGAATTTTTTTGTGGTTCCATATAAATTTTAGAATTATTTATTCCAGCTCAGTGAAAAATCCTATTGGTATTTTGGTAGAGATCACATCGCATTTGTAGATTGCTTTGGGTACTAGGGAATTTTCAAAATATTAATTCTAATCCATGCGTGCGGACTATCTTTCCATTTGTTTATATCATCTTCAACTTCTTTCATCAATGGCTCACAGTTTTCAGAATACAAGTCTTTCATCTCCTTAGTTAAATTTATGCCTAGATATTTTATTCTTTCTGGTACAAGAGTAAATGGAATTGTTTTCATTTGTTTTTATGGTACTTCATTATTATTATATAGAAATACAATAGATTTCTGTGTATTAATTTCATATCCTGCAACTTAAATGAATATATTTATTACTTATAATAGTTTGTGTGTGTTTATGTATAATATCCAGTGCCTCATGAATACCTGCCCTCCTTAAGACCCACCACCAGGCTCACCCATCCCTGCACCGCCCTCCTTTCTAAAACCCTCAGTTTTTTTCTCAGAGTCCACTGTCTCTCATGGTTCATCTCCCCCTCAGATTTCCCCCCCTTCACTTTTCCTTTCCTTCTCCTAATGTCCTCCATGCCATTCCTTATGCTATTCCACAAGTAAGTGAAACCATATGATAATTGACTCTCTCTGCTTGACTTCACTCAGCATTATCTCCTCCAGTCCCATTCATGTTGATGCAAAAGTTGGGTATTCATCCTTTCTGATGGCTGAGTAATATTCCATTGTATATATGGACCACATCCTCATTATCCACTTGTCTGTTGAAGGGCATCTTGGCTCTTTCCATAGTTTGGTTATTATGGACATTTCTGCTATGAACATTGGGGTGTATATGGCCCTTCTTTTCACTACATCTGTACCTTTGGAGTAAATACCCAGTAGTGCAATTGCTGGATCATAGGGTATCTCTATTTTTAATTTTTTGAGGAACCACCACAATGTTTTCCACAGTGGCTGTATCAAATTGCTTTCCCACCATCAGTGTAAGAGGGTTCCCCTTTATCCCCAGACACTCCAACATTTGTTGTTACTTGCCTTGTCAATTTTTGGTACCTCAATGTGGTTTTGATTTGAATTTCCCTGATGGCTAATGATGATGAACATTTTTCAGGTGTCTGTTAGCCCTTTGTATATCTTCTTTGGAGAAGTGTCTGTTCATGTCTTCTGCCCATTTTTTGACTTGATTGTCTGGTTTTTGGGTGTTGAGTTTGAGAAATTCTTTATAGATCTTGGATATTAGCCCTTTGTCTATAGTCTCTTTTGCAAATATGTTCTCCCATTTTGTGGGTTGTCTTTTAGTATTTTTTGACTGTTTCATTTGCTGTGGAGAAGTTTTTTTTTTTTTTTTTTTTTTTTTTTTTTTTTTTAATCTTGATAAAGTCCCAGAAGTTCATTTTCGCTTTTCTTTCTCTTGCTTTTGGAGACATGTCTTGAAAGAAGTTGCTATAGCTGATGTCGAAGAGATAACTGACTATGTTTTCTAGGATTTTGTTGGATTCCTGTCTCACTTTGAGGTATTTTATCCATTTTGAGTTTATCTTTCTGTATGGTGTGAGAGAATGGTCGAGTTTCATTCTTTTACATGTAGATGTCCAATTTTCCCAGCACCATTTATTAAAGAGACTGTATATTTTTTCCTGCTTTGTTGAAGATTATTTGACCATAGAGTTGAGGGTCCATATCTGGGCTCTCTATTCTTTTCCACTGATCTATGTGTCTGTTTTTGTGCCAGTACCATGCTGTCTTGGTGTTCACAGCTTTGTAATATAGCTTGAAATCAGGCAATGTGATGCCCTTAGCTTTGTTTTTCTTTTTCAACCTCTTTGGTTAGGATTATTCCAAGGTATCTTATGGTTTTTGGTGCTACTGTAAATGGAATTGATTCTCTAATTTCTCTTTCTATAATTACATTGTTAGTGTATATGAAAGGAATTTATTTCTGTGCATTGATTTTGTATCCTACCACATTAATGAATTGCTGTATGAGTTCTAGTAATTTGGGGGTGGAGTCTTTTGGATTTTCCACATAAAGTATCATGGCATCTGCAGAGAGAGAGTTGACTTCTTCTTTGCCAATATGAATATCTTCTATTTCTTTTTGTTGTCTGATTGCTGTTACTAGGACTTCTAGTACTATGTTGAACAACAGAGGTGAGAGTGGGCATCCTTGTCATGTTCCTGATCTTAAGGGAAAGGCTCTCAGCTTTTCCCCCATTGACAATAATATTCACTATGGGTTTCTCATAGATGGATTTATGAAATAGAGGAACGTTCCCTCTATTCCTATACACTGAAGAGTTGTAATCAGAAAAGGATGCTGTATTTTGTCAAATGCTCTTCCTACATCAATTAAGAAGTCAATGTGGTTCTTCTCTTTCCTCTTATTAATGTGTTCTATCACATTGATTGATTTGCAAATGTTGAACCACGCCTGCATCCCAGAAATAAATCCCACCTGACTGCTGTGGATAATCATTTTAAGGGACAGTCAGATCTGATTAGCTAGGATCTTGTTGAGAATTTTGGCATCCTTAGTCCTCAGGGATATTGGTCTGAAATTCTACTTTTTGATGGATCTTTGCCTGGTTTGGGATCAAGGTAATGCTAGCCTCATAGAAAGAGGCTGGATGTTTTCCTTCTGTTTCTATTTTTTTAAACAGCTTCAGAAGAATAGGTATTATTTCTTCTTTGAATGTTTGGTAGAATTCCCCAGGGAATCCATCAGGTCCTGGACTCTTGTTTTGGGGGAGGGTTTTGATCACTTTTTAAATCTCGTTATTGGTTATTGATCTAGTCAGTTTGTCAATTTCTTCCTGTTTCACTATTGGTAATTTATAGGTTTCCTGGAATGGATCTATTTCTTCTAGGGTGCTTAACTTATATAGCTGTTGATAATAATTTCTGATGATTGTTTCTATTTCCTTTGTGTTAGTCATGTTCTCTCCCCCTTTCATTCATAATTTTATTAATTTAGTTCCTTTCTCTTTTCTTTTGAAAAAGCCTGGCCAGTGGTTTATTGATCTTATTAATTCTTTCAAAGAACCAGTCCTAGTTTCATTGATGTGTTCTACTAATTTTTCTGTTTCTCAGTCATTGATCTCTGCTATAATCCTAATTATTTCTCTTCTTGTGCATGGGTAAGGCTTAATTTGTTGTTGATTCTCCAGTTCTTAATCCTTTTTTTTTTTTTTTAAGATTTTATTTATCTGACAGAGAGAGATCACAAGTGAGCAGACAGGCAAGCAGAGAGAGAGAGAGGAGGAAGCAGGCTCCCTGCAGAGCAGAGAGCCCGATGTGGGACTCGATCCCAAGACCCTGAGATCATGACCTGAGCTGAAGGCAGAGGCTTAACCACTGAGCCACCCAGGTGCCCCGATTCTCCAGTTCTTAAGGTGTAAAGATAGTTTGTGTATTCGGGAGTTTTCAAATATTTTGAGTGAGGCTTGGATGGCTATGTATTTTCCCCTTAGGTGCTCGCTTCGGCAGCACATATATTTTCCCCTTAGGACCACATTTACCATATCCCATAAGTTTGGGACTGATGTGTTTTTTTTTTTTTCATTGGTTTCCATGAATTTAAGTTCTTTGATTTCCTGGTTGACCCAAACACTCTTGAGCATGATGGTCTTTAGCCTCCAAGTGTTTGAATTTCTTCCAAAATTTTCTCGTGACTGAGTTCCAGTTTCAAAGCATTGTGGTCTGAGAATATGCAGGGAATATTCTCAGTCTTTTGGTATCAGTTGAGACCTGATTTGTGACACTGTATGTGGCCTATTTTGGAGAAAGTTCCATGTGTGCTTGAGAAGAACAAGTATTCTGTTGTTTTAGAGAGGAATGTTCCGAATATGATGTCTGTCTGGTCCAGTGTGTCATTCAAAGCTTTTGTCTCTTTGTTGATTTTCTGCTTAGATGATCTGTCTATTACTGAGAGTGGAGTATTGAGGTCTCCTACTGTTAACATATTATTAATATGTTTCTTTATTTTGGTTAACAGTTGGCTTATGTAGTTGGCTGCTCCCATGGTGGTGGCATATATATTTATAATTGTTAGGTCTTCTTGGTGGATAGACCTTTTAAGAATGATATAGTGTCCTTCTGTATCTCTAACTACAGTCTTTAGCTTAAAATCTAATTTGTTTGATATGAAAATTACTACCCCAGCTTTCTTTTGAGGTCTGTTGGCATGAAAGATTGTTCTCTATCCCTTCACTTTCAGTCTGAATGTATCTTTAGGTTCAAAATTAGTCTCTTGTAGATAGCACATGGATGGGTCCTGTCTTTTTATCCAATTTGCAACCCTGTGCCATTTTATGGGAGCATTTAGGCCATTCACATTGAGAATGATTATTGAAAGATATGATTTTATTGTCATCATGTTGCCTGTGAAGTCCTTGTTTCTATAGATTTTCTTTGTAAATTTCTGTTCTATATCACTCTTGGGGTCTTACTCCTTTCATAGAACTCCCCTTAATATTTCTTGTAGAGGCAAATCTGTGGTCACATAATCTTACAGTTTTTGCCAGTCTTGGAAGCTCTTTATCTCTCCATCCTTCTAAATGAAAGCCTTGCCATATAAAGTATTTCTGGCTGCATGTTCTTATCATTTAGTACCCTGAATATGTCTTGCCAGCCCTTTCTGGATTGCCAGGTCTCTATGGACAGGTCTGACATTATTCTGAATTTCCTTCCTCTGCACATGAGGAATCTCTTGTCCCTAACTGCCCTTAGAATGTTTTCCCTGGGTCTAAGATTTACAAGTTGTACTATTACATGCTGGGGCATTGGTCTATTCTTGATCTTGGGAGGGGTCCTCTCTGCCTCTAGGACATGAATGTTTGTTTCATTCCCCAAATTAGAGAAGTTCTTGGCTATGATTTTCTCAAATATATCTCCTAGCACTCTATCTCCACCATCTCAGGGATCCCAATAATTCTGACATTGGAACATTTCATGGCATCATTTATTTTTTTTTAAAGATTTTACTTATTTATTTGAGAGAGAGAGAAAGAAGGAGAATGAGAGAGAGAGCATGAGAGGAGAGAGGACAGTGGGAGAAACAGACTCTCTGGCAATCAGAGAGCCTCATGTGGGACTCGATCCCAGACTCCAGGATCATGACCTGAGAAGGCAGTTGCTTAACCAACTGAGCCACCCAGGAGCCCCTTCATGGCATCATTTATTTCTCTAATTCTGCTTTCATGGATTTTAAGCTATTTGTTCCAGGCCTCTTCCTGTTCCTTCTTTTCTATCAGTTTGTCTTTTAGATCACTGATTCATTCTTCTGTCTCATTTACCTTAGCTATTAGAGTATCTAGATTAGATTGGGTCTCATAGATAACATTTTATGTCTTGCAAGATCAGTACTCATTTCTGCCCTTAGAGAATCTATGTTGCCATTAATGGTTTTCTTCATCCTAGCTATTGTCTTCATAACTGTTCAACTAAAGTCTATTTATCACATCTTGCTTATATCCATATCCATTAGTTCTGTGGCAGAGGTCACAGTCTCTGAATTTTTCCTGTGTTGTGTGTTCCTCCTCTTAGTCATTCTGTTGAGGAGTTGTTGAGGGAATATACAGAGTCAAAATTATTAACCACAACCCAAGCAAGAAGCACCTGTTTTATGTGGACCATAGGGTTGCTGGCCTCTTATTCTTCCAGTCTGTCTTCTGGGAGAGGGGCTTGCTGCACTGTTACTTAGGTAACCCTGTTTGGGCAGTTACCCGGATCCTTTGGGCTGTGGTGGGCTGAGAAAAGAAAATTGGTTTTTTGGGGGGGGGGGGGGGGGGGCTTTTGTTCTCTGAAAGCTTTCCATGGCAGGTTTGAGCATCTCTTCCAGGAGTCAGAGCAGAAGTGACTATATCCAAACTTCTGTCTCAGAACAGAGAGATCACATTTCATTCTCTAGTGAATTCTCCAGGGCACACTGTTTCCATTTTTGTCTGTGCTGCTAAGAACTGCAGCATCCTGGGTTGTGCTCCCCATAGCAGCACTCCCAGCTCTTGCTTCCAGGTCCAGGCACCTCTCTGCCCTTCGTGCTTTTAAACTGCCAGCAGCCCTCAGTTTGCAAGCATATCCCTGCAGCCCCAGGGATGAGGGGCTGGGGTGCTTCCCTAAAGTCCTTTCCCCACTGCTACCAATCTGTGTGTCTGTGTCCAGTCCTCAGCACAGGAGGCTTTTGCACTCCTGCAGCTCAGGATCCCAGAGGTTCCCTCCCCCTTCTGTTTATCTTCCAATATCTGCCCACAGAATCATGGCTCCCTGCTTCATACCTTGAAATCAACCATTGGAAAGATTCTGTTTATAGAGATCCAGATATATCTTCTTACATCTTAGGCTGATTTCATGGGTGTTCAGAGTGGTCTGGTAGATATCCAGCTCAGTTCAGGGTACTGGCTGAAATATGGTCCCCTACTCCTCCACTATCTTTCCCCCTCCAAGGTTTATTAATTTTATCTTTTCAAATAATCAACTCTTGGTTTCACTAATCCTTTTTATTGTTTTTTTTTTCTTAAGTATCTATTTCATTTATATCTGATTTGATCTTTATTTCATTTTTTTCTACTAACTTTGGGCTTTATTCTTCTCTTTCTAGTTCCTTTAAGTGTAAGGTAGGATTGTTTGAGAGTTAGGTCGCAACCTTCTTGAGTTAGGTCTATATAACAATAAACTTCTATGTTAAAACATTTTCCTGTTTCCCAAAGATTTTACACCACTGTTTCCATTTTCATTTGTCTTCATGTTTTTTTTTTTCTCTTTGTTTTCTTCATTGACTCTTTGAATGTTCAATAGCATGTTATTTAGCCTCCACCTCTTTGTGTTTTTTCCAGTCTTTTTCCCAAGTGATTGATTTCTAGTTTCATACCATTGGTTGGCAATGTTCTTTGACATGCCTTCAACCTTTGTAATTTTATTGAGACAGGTTTTATAGCCTAAAATGTGATCTATCCTGGAGAATATCCCATGTACACTTGAAAAGAATGTGTATTCTGCTGTTTTGAGATGGAACTATATATATATATATATATATATATATATATATATATATATATATATAAAACATCATAAGTATATAGTAGTCTATATTAAGTTGATGGTTATTTAAGACCAAACACACTCCAAAATCACAATATTTTACTACCTCTCCACATTTTATATATAGGATTTTATATTTTATATATTTATATTTTATGTCTTTTTATTTTGTGAGTCCCTTAACTAAGTTTTTAGATATAATTGATATTATTACTTTTGGCTTCCAATCTTCATACCATCTTTATAAGTAATTGATCTACTACTTTTCCTATATGTTTGCTTTTACCTGTGGATTTTTTTTTTCCTTTGATAATTTTCTTCCAATTTTCTTCTTTTCTCTTTACCACTTAAAGAAGTCACTTTAACATTCTTTGTAAGGCTGGTTTAGTTGTGATGGACTCCTTTAATCTTTGTTTATCTGGGAAATTCTTTATCACTTTTTCAATGATGATCTAAAACCTTGCCCACTAGAGTATTCTTGGCTGTAGGTATTTTCCTTTCAGCACTTAGGAGCCTGGAAGGGAGTGACATGATATACTCAGGGTTTCTGCTAAAAAATCAGCTGATAGCCTTATGCAATTCGCCCGGTGCATAACTAGTTGCTGTTCTCTTCCTGCTTTTAAGATTCTTTCTGTATTTTTAGTCATTAATGTTTTAATTATTATGTGTCACAGTGTGGACTGCCATGAGTTCATCTTGTTTGGAGCTACTATGCTTCCTGTATCTGAATATCTATTTTATTCCCCAGGTTAGGAAAGTCTTCACTATTAGTTCTTCAACTTAGTTTTCTGTCCCTTTCTCTCTACCTTCTATTTCTGGGGTCCCTATAACACAAATGTCAGTAAACTTGATGTAGTCCAAGATGTCCTTTAACCTATCCTCTCTTTTTATCTTCTTTTATCTTTTTGCTGTTTAGCTGGGATACTTTCCATTACCCTCTCCTCCAGATGGCTTATCCATTCTTCTACATCATCTAATCTTGGCATGGATTTCCTCAGCATGTTTTAATTTCAGTTATTGTATTCTCCAACTCTGGTTGGTTATATTTTATATCTCCTCTCTCCTCTTGAGGTTCTCAAGAAAAAGTCTAGTACCTTATGATGGGTACTCAACATTTATTTCACTTACGTTTTAGTTGTTCTTAACTACAACTTTTGTCTGTGCCTGCTTATGGTCCCTTAGGTAGTCTCCTTTTTACTCCAGTTTGCACCATTGAGGATGGGGTTCTCATTGTTATCATGTCTCTGTCTCTCCTGCCATTCTCTATATGGTCCCTCTAACTTTGATTGTGTAGAAGTTGTTCAATCAGCCCTCAGTTCTTTAGAAGTAATTGCTTTATATGTAGATGTAGATATGATGTGTTCATGGAGGAAGTGAGTTCATGGTCTTACCCTGGTGCCATCTTAGATCTCCTCAGTTCCAAAAGTTCTTTACAAAATTTTAGCACAACTCAACAACACTTTAAAAGGATATAAAACATGATCTAGTGGGAATTATCCCTGGGATGCAAAGATAGTTCAGTCAATGAAAATCAATAAATGTAATAACCACATTAATAGAATAAACTATAAAAACTACATGACCAACTCAACAGATGGAGAAAAAGCATTTGACATAATACATCTTAAAATAATAAAATAATAGGCATTAAATAACAAAATCTCTCCACAAATTAGGTATAGAAGGAACCTACCTTAATGTAGGTTCCTTCTATACTCAATTTGGAGACATATCTTGAAAGAAGTTGCTGTGGCTGATATCGAAGAGGTTACTGCCTATGTTCTCCTCTAGGATTCTGATGGATTCCTGTCTCACGTTGAGGTCTTTTATCCATTTTGAAAAAAAAAAAAAAGGTAGACTCTTTGTCCCCAAAACAAATGCCTCTCTACCCTGTTCAAGAATAAATTATACCACCAGAGGTGTTATTTCCTTGAGCCACAAAGCATTTTTGGTCTTCTAGAGAGAGTTCCCTACCAGAACGCAGACACTGACACCTAAGTGAGGATCAAGTAACTAAATCTTATCAGATCAGAGATAAAGGCCCTGTGACAGACAAAGGCTGGAAATGCAGGAAGAGGAGAGTCCCAAACACAGAGAAGACAGAGACAGGACTGTAAAGGCAAATTTGGTCTAATCGAAAATTGTAGCCTGAGGCTACTCCAGAAGGGAGGATAGGGCCCTCCTCCCTCCCAGCTGAGTTCAGTAATTCCTTCAAAGAATGCAGAGCACTAGCTACCAGATGTGAAGCACCAGACAAGACACTGGGAACACTGCAGTAAGACAAACACACTGCTGGCTCCTACTTTCTTGCAAAACACTGAACATGGGGTGAACGTAGAGTAAATATTACATGGGGTCTCCACATATGCAACGGTGAGTTGCTGATGTACACAAGGCACTCTTCTGGGCATTTGGAATGGGGTGGTGACCAAATGGAGTTTACATTCTGATAAGATGAAACTAGGGAATGAAAGAAGCATGAGTTGCTCTAAGAACTCTGACAGAGAGACGAGCCTAGCTAAAAAGTCCAACCTGAGAAAGGGATGCTTCTATCATGATGTGAAGCTTGAGTAGGGACTGGTAAAAGGTATGTGTTAGGGAAGGAGGAAATACCTGGAGAGTGTTCCATTTCAAGTTACCAAATGTTGCCAAACTACCACAGTTTGTTGTATAGTAAAATAAAGGTAACTTATATCTTTCTCTCTCTTTAAAAAAAAAAAAAAGTGGACAGAGGAACTGAATATGCATTTCTCCAAAAGACATACAGATGAACAAAAGGCACATGAAAAATGCTCCACATCACTAATCATCAGGGAAATGCAAATCAATAGCACTATGAAATATCACCTCACATCTAATAAATAACTATCATCAGGAAAACAAGCAAGAATAAGTATTTTTGGTTTATGGAGAAAAAGGAAACTTTGAGCATTGTTGTTGAAAATGTAAATTAATGTGAGATAAATAAAATATTATTCATCCATGAGAAAGAAAGAAATCCTGCCATTTGCAACAACATAGATGGACCCTGAGGGTATTACGCTAAGTGAAATAAGTCAGCTAAGTTAAATGCTCTCTAGCCAACAGCCAGCAAAACAAAACAAAACAAAAAGAAAAAACAAAACCCACGGCCCTCAAGTCATAAAACCACAAGGAAATAATTATGCCAACAACTCATGCTTAGCTTAATGAGCTTGGAAGCAGAATCTTCCCAGTTGAGCCTCCAGATGAGAATAGTTCCACTGATGTCTGATTGCAGGCTCATGAGACTCTGAACAGAAAAAAATCCAGCTAAGCTGTGAGTGGACTACTAACCCACAGAAACTATGACATGATAAATGTGTCTTCTTTTAAGCCACTGAATCTGGATATCCTTTAATGCAGCAAAAGATACTGACAGAGGGCTTACATTTGGCATTTCCATTTCTGTCCAAGTATGTTTTATTGGGACATGAATTGTTTGTATTCCTTAAATGCAAATCATCTGATATTTCCCATGAACTCTAATTAATCAGAACTGCTTAAAAATAATGCAGTATAGAACATTGCCCAATATCACGATACCCAGCACCATCCTCCAACAACTATGCAAATAAAGTCAGCATTGCTATGCTTAAATTATGTACTCTGAAATCTACCAGCCTGTGTTTAGATTTGGTTTCCAGTAATTTCTTGCAGTGTATTCCATAGATTTCTTAACTTCTCTGTGCCTTCATGCCTTTGTAAATTGAGGAGAATAATTGTAATTTATATTCAGTTTTTTAAAGGATTAAATTGGATATATGTCAAACATGTAAGTTCTCAATGAATATTAAATTTATTAATGCTGATATTGTCAGCATTAGTATACCTAATACACATCCATATTCCTTTCATATAAAAGAACTATATAAATGTTCTTTAACAATGGTTTAATTAAATTGTGTAAATCACCTAATGTTAAATTTTCAAAATTGTAGAGCCATTAATGTAGTGTTTGGAGACTAATTTTATACTTTGTTGATTATTCATAACTCTTATTTCATTAATATCACTACTCATTTGTTGCCATTGATAGCTACATATAGGTCTTCTATACAACCTAGAAGTATAATACAACTTAAAAATAATATATCAAATGTTAAGTATATTGTATATAAACAATATATTCTTATTCATACTTCATATCATTGTTTACAATTGTTCTTATCCATTCATCCTTCATATCATTGTTTATACTTTAAAATTAAAATTAATAATTAGGTTAGAAATGTAGGTAATTGAATAATTTAAATATATGCATTCATGTTACAGAGTGACCAATAAAAATGTAGATAAGGTGTCTCAATTTTCTGTCACCAAGGTGCACAACTAAAAACAAAAAATAACTAAATAAAGAAGAAAGATTTTAATTAAAAGATTCACCTATGAGTAAGTATAAAACATAAATCTTTCTTAGATATGATGCCATACCATGGCTTTATAAATCATCTTTATTTTTCCTATTAAAATTTTGCCAGATTGGATGAAAAAATACAATCCAGTCTACTTTTGTTTATATCAGCATTTCTTAGACATATTTTTAAAATAGAAACAAGTTTATTGTTTAAATTGAGCAATAAATGCAAAAGAAAGAACTTCTATATTATTTCCAAAGAGATTTTATAAATCCTAAAAGACAAGATGAGTCCTTATAATTTGCTACCAAACTTCAAGTTTCAAAGTAAAGAATATGTCCAATTATCTATCTTCTATAAAGTTACTATGTCAGTTTTAATTGATTCAGATTGACCTATTTCCTTCTCTAATACAGTGGGGGTTATTGTTCTATGAGCTATAGAACAGTTTCTCCTGAAGAACTGAGAGCTGAATAAACAGCTTCTGCACAACAAAAACTGAGAGAGCACAGAGAGAATGGCAAGAGAAATGGAGACACAGTAATAATGGAAATCCCCATCACCAATACTGCACTGCAGTGGGGAGGAATAGTGCTGAGGGACTGCGAGTAGGATCACCTGCCCCGGGTTACAGAAAAAAGCCACAGTATAAAAGGCAACTAGAATAAACAGTGGGAGAGCTGCTGGAATTCTTTCTGGGTTGCAGGGGCTGGCACCTAGCCCACTTGAACCCTTAGAGCACTGGAACACATGAAAAAGCTGAAGTTTAAAATTTCAACTAGACAAATTTCCAGGGAAGATGGAAGAGTTCCACAGGTACAGCTAGATAATACCAACATCAGTGTAAGTAACTTAAAAAACAACCCAAAGACTGGCAGAACATACTCTACACAGTAAATGTAGAGAAGAGGCCATATCAAAAAAGGTAGGAAAGGCAGAGACAAAGTCGGGAGCCAAATGGACCCACAGGACTGTCCCTAGGTGGGAGGTACACCACAGATACACTGCTTTCAAGAGCAGGGGATATAGCTCACTTTTCTATTACATAGAAACAGACATAGAGTATTAGAAAAAAATGAGGAGACAGAGTAATATGTCCCAAATGAAAGAACAAGACAAAATCACAGCAAGAGAGCTAAATGAAACAGAGATAAATAATATGCTGGTTGGAGAATTCAAAGTAATGGTCATAAAGATAGTCAATGGACTTGAGAAAAGAGTAAAGGATGTTATTGAAACCCTTAACAAATATAGAAAACATAAAAAAGAACCAGTAAGTTGAAAAACTGAATAACTGAAATTAAAAATACACTGAAGATAACAAATAGTAGACTAGAAAAAGCAGAAGAATGGATCAGTGACCTGAAGTACAGAGTAATCAAAAGCAATCAAACTGAACAGGAGAGAGAAAAAATAATTTAAAAAGTGATAATAGGTGTAGGTAACTCAGTGACAACCTCAAGTGTAATAACATTTGCATTACAGGGATCCCAGAAGAAGAAAGAGAAAGCAGAGCAGAAAATTTATTTGAAGAAATGGTTAGAAATTTCCTGAATCTAGGGAAGGAAACAGAAATCCAGATCCAGGAGACACAGAGACCCCCAAAAATATCAACCAAAGAGGTCCACACCAAGACACATAGTAATTAAAATGCCAAAAAGTAGTGACTGAAAATTTTAAAAGCAGCAAGAGAAAAAGAGAACAGTTACATACAAGGGAAAAATCTAAAGAAACTATCAGATTTTTCCATAGAAACTTTGGAGGTCAGAAGAAAGTGGCATGATATAGTCAAAGTGCTGAAAGAAAAAACTAACAACAACAAAAACAAACAAACAAAAACCTGCAACCAAAAATACTGTATTCAGCAAGGCTATTATTCAGAATAAGAGAGATAAAGGTTTCCCAGACAAACAAAAGTTAAAGGGATTCATCACCACTAATCAAACCTCATAAGAAATGTTCAGGGGGACTGATTCTGAGTGGAAAGGAAAGACTATAAGCAGGAGTAAGAAAAGTAGAAAGCACCAAAGAATTAAAAATGTATCTCTAAAAATTGGTTTAAGAGATTCACAAAATAAAAGGATATAAAGTATGACAACGTATATCTAAAACATAGGAGGGAAAGGAGTAAAGAATCAGTTCAAATTTAAGTGACCTTACTTAATATAGACTGCTATATGCATAAGATGTTACATACAAACTAATGGTAAATACAAATAAAAAACCAGTAATATATATGCAAAAACTAGAGACCAAGGATTCCAATTATAGTACTAAAGAATGCTAGCAAACTGTAGAGAACAAGAGAAGAAAGGTAGAGAGAACTACAGAAATAACCATCAAACAAGTAACAAAATGGAAGTAAGTAGATAACTATCAATAATTAAACAGACTAAATGCCCTAATCATAAACACAGGGTAATGGCAAGGATTAAAAAGCAAGACCCATCTATGTGCTGACTATTAGAGAATTGTTTCAGACCTAAAGATACTGCAGATTGAAAGTAAAGGGATGAAAAAGTATTTATCATAAAAGTGGATGGGTATATTATTATATAAACATTGTTGACAGACCAATTTTATATACATTTTGAAAAGCTATATTTTATTATGAATGATTAATTTTGAGACTTAGATCTATTTTAGTAGTTAATAAAATTGGCATTTCAAAGTGTTCAAAAATAATGGCTTCTGGGGTTGTTTTAAGAAAATTCACCTCAGATACTTTCCTAAGTAAAGGAAGAAGATATCAAATATGAAAAAAGAGAAAAAGACAATGGAATAGAAAATAAATTTGGGGTACCAATACTTATATCAGACAAAATAGACTTCAAAACAAAGACTGTAATGAGACAAAGAAGGAGACTATATAATCATAAAGGAAACAACGCAACAAGAAGACATAATAATTGCAAATATTTATGCATCCAACATAGGAGGACCTAAATATAAAAAGCAGCTAATAGCAAACATAAAGGAACTAATTGACAGTAATAAAATAATAGTAGGGAATTTTTACAACCCACTTATATCTATGGATATATCATGTAAATAGGAAATTAACAAGGAAACACTGGTATTTGAATGACACATTTAACCAGATGAATCGAATAGATATATTCAGAACATTCCATACTAAAATACTAGAATATGAATTTCTTTCAGGTATACATGGAGCATTCTGTAGGACAGATCACATGTTAGGCCACAAAACAAGCCTCAACAAATTCAGAAATAATAAAGTCATACTACGCACCTTTTCTGACCACAAATGAATGCTATGAAACTAGAAATCAGGGGGCACCTGGGTGGCTCAGTGGGTTAAGCCGCTGCCTTCGGCTCAGGTCATGATCTCAGGGTCCTGGGATCGAGTCCCACATCGGGCTCTCTGCTCAGCAGGAAGCCTGCTTCCCTCTCTCTCTCTCTCTCTGCCTGCCTCTCCGTCTGCTTGTGATCTCTCTCTGTCAAATAAATAAATAAAATCTTTAAAAAAAAAAAAAAAAGAAAAAGAAACTAGAAATCAATAATGAGAAAAAATCCAGAAAGAACACAAATACATGGTAGTTAAATAACATGCTACTAAGCAATGAATGGGGTCAGCTAGAAATCAAAGAGAAATCAAACTGCACATGGGCAAAAATGAAAATGAAAACACAATGGTCCAAAACCTTTAGGATGCAGCAAAAGGTGTTTTAGAGGTAAGTTTACGGCAAGACAGGCCTAACTCAATAACCAAGAAAATCTCAAATAAATAACCTAACCTTACAATTAAAGGAGTTAGAAGAAGAACAAACAAATCCTAAAGCCACCAAACAGAAGGAAATGATAAAGATTAGAGTAGAAATAAAATAAAAACTAAATAAAAATAATAGAGCAGATCGATGAAACCTGCACATGGTTCTATGAAAAAGATCAACAGAATGGATAAACTTTAGCCAGATTCATCATAGAGGAAAAAAAGAGAGCAAGAATTCAAACCAAACTGGAAATGAAATAAGAGAACAACCAACATCATAGAAATATAAACGATTATAAGAGAATATTATGAAAAATCATATGCCCCAAAATTGGACAGCTTAGAAAAAATGGACAAATTCTTAAAAACATACAACCTCCCAATACTGAGTCAGGAAGTAATAGAAATTATTTTTAATTTTTTTTAATTTTTTTATAAACATATAATGTATTATTAGCCCTAGGGGAACAGGTCTGTGAATCACCAGGTTTACACACTTTACAGCACTCACCATAGCACATACCTTCCCCAATGTCCATAACACCACCACCCTCCCCCTACCCCCCTACTCCCAGCAACCCTGTTTGTTTTGTGAGATTAAGAGTCTCTTATGGTTTGTCTCCCTCCTGATCCCATCTTGTTTCATTTATTCTTTTCCTACCCCCCAAGCCTCCTACATTGAATCTCCACTTCCTCATACCAGGGAGATCATATGATAGTTGTCTTTCTCCAACTGACTTATTTTGCTAAGCATAATACCCTCTAGTTCCATCCACGTCATCACAAATGGCAAGATTTCATTTCTTTTGATGGCTGCATAGTATTCCATTGTGTATATATACCACATCTTCTTTATCCATTCATCTGTTGATGGACATCTAGGTTCTTTCCATAGTTTGGCTATTGTGGACATTGCTGCAATAAACATTCAGGTAGGTGCACATGCTCATTTGGATCACTACATTTGTATCTTTAGGGTAAATACCCCATAGTGCGATTGCTGGGTCATAGGGTAGCTTTATTTTCAACTTTTTGAGGAACCTCCTGCTGTTTTCCAGAGTGGTTGCACCAGCTTCCATTCCCACCAACAATGTAGGAAAGTTCCCCTTTCTCCGCATCCTGGCCAGCATCTATCATTTCCTGACTGGTTAAAATTAGCCATTCTGACTGGTGTGAGGTGGTATCTCATTGTGGTTTTGATTTGTATTTCCCTGAATCCAAGTGATGTGGAATAATTTTTCATGTGTCTGTTGGCCATCTGGATGTCTTCTTTGCAGAAATGTCTGTTCATGTCCTCTGCCCATTTCTTGATTGGATTATTTGTTCTTTGGGTGTTGACTTTGATAAGCTCTTTGTAGATTTTGGACAGTAGCCCTTTATCTGATATGTCATTTGCAAATATCTTCTCCCATTCTGTCAGTTGTCTTTTGGTTTTGTTGAATGTTTCCTTTGACGTGCAAAAGGTTTTTATACTGATGAAGTCCCAATAGTTCATTTTTTTTCCCTTGCTTCCCTTGCCTTTGGTGATGTTTCTAGGAAGAAGTTGTTGCAGCTGAGGTTGAAGAGGTTGCTGTATGTGTTCTCCTCAAGGATTTTGATGGATTCCTTTCTCACATTGAGGTCCTTCATCCATTTTGAGTCTATGTTTGTGTGTGGTTTAAGGAAATGGTCCAATTTCATTTTTCTGCATGTGGCTGTCCAATTTTCCCAACACAATCTGTTGAAGAAACTGTCTTTTTTCCACTGGGCATTCTTTCCTGCTTTGTCAAAGATTAGTTGACCATAAAGTTGAGGGTCTATTTCTGGGCTCTCTATTCTGTTCCATTGATCTATGTGTCTGTTTTTGTGCCAGTACCATGCTGTCTTGATGATGACAGCTTTGTAATAGAGCTTGAAGTCCAGAATTGTGATGCCACCAACTTTGGCTTTCTTTTTCAATATTCCTTTGGCTATTCGGGGTCTTTTCTGGTTCCGTGTAAATTTTAGGATTATTTGTTCCATTTCTTTGAAAAAAAATGGATAGGATTTTGAAAGGGACTACACTAAATGTGTATATTGCTTGAGTAGCATAGATATTTTTACAATATTTGTTCTTCCAATCCAGGAGCATGGAACATTTTTCCATTTCTTTGTGTCTTCCTCAATTTCTTCCATGAGTACTTTATAGTTTTCTGAGTATAGATTCTTTGTGTCTTTGGTTAGGTTTATTCCTAGGTATCTTATGGTTTTGGGTGCAATTATAAATGATATTGACTTCTTAATTTCTCTTGCTTCTGTCTTGTTGTTGGTGTAAAGAAATGCAACTGATTTCTGTGCATTGATTTTGTATCCTGACACTTTACTGAATTCCTGTACAAGTTCTAGCAGTTTTGGAGTGGAGTCTTTTGGGTTTTCAACATATAGTATCATATAATCTGCAAGGAATGATAGTTTGACTTCTTCTTTGCCGATTTGGATGACTTTTATTTCTTTTTGTTGTCTGATTGCTGAGGCTAGGAGTTCTAGTACCATGTTGAATAGCAGTGGTGATAATGGACATCCCTGCTGTGTTCCTGACCTTAGCAGAAAAGTTCTGTTTTTCTCCATTGAGGATGATATTTGCATGGGGTTTTTCATAGATGGCTTTGATAATATTGCGGTATGTGCCCTCTATCCCTACACTTTGAAGAGTTTTGATCAGGAAGGGATGCTATACATTGTCAAATTCTTTTTCAGAATCTATTGAGAGTATCATATGGTTCTTCTTCTTTCTTTTATTAATGTGTTGTACCACATTGATTGATTTGTGGATGTTGAACCAACCTTGCAGCCCTGGAATAAATCCCACTTGGTCGTGGTGAATAATCCTTTTAATGTACTGTTGAATCCCATTGGCTAGTATTTTGGTGAGAATTTTTGCATCTGTGTTCATCAAGGATATTGGTCTGTAGTTCTCTTTTTTGATGGGATCCTTGTCTGGTTTTGGGATCAAGGTGATGCTGGCCTCATAAAATGAGTTTGGAAGTTTTCCTTCCATTTCTATTTTTTGGAAGAGTTTCAGGAGAATAGGAATTAGTTCTTCTTTAAATGTTTGGTAGAATTGCCCCGGGAAGCCATCTGGCCCTGGGCTTTTGTTTGTTTGGAGATTTTTGATGACTGTTTCAATCTCCTTTTTTGTTATGGGTCTGTTCAGGTTTTCTATTTCTTCCTGGTTCAGTTGTGGTAGTTTATATGTCTCTAGGAATGCATCCATTTCTTCCAGATTGTCAAATTTGTTGGCGTAGAGTTGATCATAATATGCTCATAATAATTGTTTGTATTTCTTTGGTGTTGGTTGTGATCTCTCCTCTTTCATTCATGATTTTATTTATTTGGGTCCTTTCTCTTTTCTTTTTGATAAGTCTGGTCAGGGGTTTATCAATCTTATTAATTCTTTCAAAGAACCAGCTCCTAATTTCGTTGATTTGTTCTATTGTTTTTTGTTTCTATTTCATTGATTTCTGCTCTCTTTTTTTTAAAGATTTAATTTTATTTATTTGATAGAGAGAGAGAGAACACAAGCAGCGGGAGTGGGAGAGGGAAAAGCAGGCTCCCCACAGAGCAAAGAGCCCGATGCGGGGCTCAATCCCAGGAGCCTGGGATCATGACTTGGGCTGAAGGCAGACATTTAATGACTAAGCCACCCAGGCACCCCTCTGCTCTGACCTTTATTATTTCTCTTCTCCTGCTGGGTTTAGACTTTCTTTGTTGTTCTTTCTCCAGCTCCTTTAGGTATAGTGTTAGGTTGTGTAGTTAAGACCTTTCTTGTTTTTGAGAAACGCTTGTATGGCTATTTATTTTCCTCTCAGGACTGCCTTTGCTGTGTCCCACAGATTTTGAACCATTGTGCTTTCATTATCATTTGTTTCCATGAATTTTTTCAATTCTTCTTTAATTTCCTAGTTGACCCATTCATTCTTTAGAAGGATGCTGTTTAGTCTCCATGTATTTGGGTTCTTTCCAAATTTCCTCTTGTGATTGAGTTCTAGCTTCAGAGCATTGTGGTCTGAAAGTATGCAGGGAATGATCCTAATCTTTTGGTACCAGTTGAGACCTGATTTATGACCCAGGATGTGGTCTATTCTGGAGAATGTTCCATGTGCACTAGAGAAGAATGTGTATTCTGTTGCTTTGGGATGGAATGTTCTAAATATATCTGTGATGTCCATCTGGTCCAGTGTGTCATTTAAGGCCTTTATTTCCTTGTTGATCTTTGCTTGGATGATCTGTCCATTTCAGTGAGGGGAGTGTTAAAGCCCCCTACTATTATTGTATTATTGTCGATGTGTTTCTTTGATTTTGTTATTAGTTGGTTTATATAGTTGGCTGCTCCCATGTTTGGGGCATAGATATTTAAAATTATTAGATCTTCTTGTTGGACAGACTCTTTGAGTATGATATAGTGTCCTTCCTCATCTCTTATTATAGTCTTTGGCTTAAAATCTAATTGATCTAAGGATTGTTACCCCAGCTTTCTTCTGATGTCCATTAGCATGGTAAATTGTTTTACACCCTCTCACTTTAAATCTGGAGGTGTCTTCGGTCTAAAATGAGTTTCTTGTAGGCAACATATTGATGGGTTTTGTTTTTTATCCATTCTGATACCCTGTGTCTTTTGATTGAGGCATTTAGCCCATTTACATTCAGGGTAACTATTGAAAGATATGAATTTAGTGCCATTGTATTGCCTGTAAGGTGACTATTACTGTATATTGTCTCTGTTCCTTTCTGATCTTCTACTTTTAGGGTCTCTCTTTGCTTAGAGGACCCCTTTTAATATTTCCTATAGAAATATTTCATATTACATTGTATACCTGAAACTAATTTAACAGTATGTTAATTACACCTCAAGAAAAACAAATTTTTATAATTAAACAGTTTAAAATTACCTGTTATATTCTTTCACCTTGGAAATTAAAAACAAAATAATATGCAATAATTTCTCCTCACAGTGAGGCCTTTCAAGGTCTGTTCAACTGCTCAAATTCTAAGATGTTTTGGTTAAATACTTTCTCCAAAAGAACAAATAGTTTTCTTATATTAGGTTCATGCAGGGGATCCTAATTTTTTGGTGGTTTGAAGATATACCCATTGTTACATTAGTAAAATCGAAATGCATACTTTTCTTATAGATCTTGGAAAATTGCTAAAAACCTGTTGGCTGAGAAGGGAAGCTTATCTGCAGGGCTTACTTCTTTCAATTGCTGTTGTTTTATTCAGAAATAGAGAATACTTCCCACAATGCCAATCCTCCACTCTCACAGCTGGAAATGTTAACAGTCTGGGACAGAATAAAAGACAGTGCACTGCTTGTTGATTTGTCTCCCACCATAAAACGGCCAGTGTACAGAAGGCAGTCTTTGGCACTAACAATGAAACACAAAATGGCCCACAGTAAATATTTCCTTCAGTGTCCTATTCTGACAATATTCATCAAAATAAGATGGAGATACTCAAATGATTAATGTGTGTGATCTAAAATGTTTTGTGTTTCTTTGAGGAATGTCATGAAAAAGAAAATCTTCCCCACATGTTCATCATCAGTAAGATAGAAAGATAACAAATTCTGATGAGGATGTGGGGAAAAAAGTACACTTGTGTAGTGTTAGTGGTAGTATAAATTGGTGCAACTACTATGGAAAACAGTATGGAAGATACTCAGAAAATTAAATATACAATTACCATACTATCTAACAATTCTACTACTGAAAATATATTCAATTAGCAATAATCGCGCCTCGGAGAAACCTCATTGGCTATGATACTGCCACTGTGCAAAGATACTCAAAAGAAATGAAAACACTAACCCAAAAAGATATCTGTACCCCCCTGGTCACAGCAGCATTATTCACAATATCAAAGATATGGCAACCTATGTGTCCATTGATAGTTGAATGGATAAAGAAGCTATGCTTGCTATCATCTATCTATCTATTTGATGAATTATTATTCAGCCATAAAAAATGAGTCAATCCAACCATTTGTGACAACACGAATGGACCTTTAGGACATTACACTAAGTGAAAAAAGTCAGAGAGAGAAAAAATTACATAATCTCACTTGTGTGTAGAATTTAAATAAGCAAAAATCAAATTCATAGAATAAGAGATGAGATCTGTGGTTATCAGAGACAGGGAATGAGGGAGCGTGGGAAGAGGTAGAATTGAAAGAAGGTGACCAAAAGGTAAAAATTTCCAATCATAAAATAAATAAGTACAAGAAGATATAATGTATAACATGGTGAATATAGTTAACACTGCTGTATGATATTTAGGAAAGTTGTTAAGAGAGTAAGTCTTAAAGTTACCACAAGAAGAACTTTTTTTTTTCCTTTCTTCTTTCTTAGCTTTTTATTTATAAGACGGATGTTAGCTGAACTATTATGGTAATTACTTCATAATATATATTAATCAAACCATTATGTTGTCTTTTGGTACGAAATACATATAACATCCTTGATATGTAGGTAGCACAAAAAGAATAAAAAATGGAAGTATTCCTAAATATAAATAAATACCAATAAGGAAAATGAGACTCCATCCATGACTTTTGTTTTCATCAACACTATTTAAAAAAAAAATAGGATCAAATTAAGAGATGTGTAAATTGACAAGAGAAAGAGTTGGGGATAACAGATAAATTTTAATGCTGTTAGGAATAAACATCAAAAACATCTCAAACACTGTAACAAATAGATTGCAAAAAGATAATATTTAGTCATACTCTTCTTCATTGCTTGTCTTTTTTTTTTTTTTTTCCAATTCTCCTACCTTCTCACTTATGCATCCTTGTTCTTTAATTACCTTATTCCAAAAATGTTAAGCTTTTGCATTTTGGTACTGCATAGTAGCTTGATAGAAAAAAAATATATATATTCTGTCACCCAAAAGATGTCATACATAGAAAATTTGGAGGTAATCATATTGAAATATATAAATGTAGCAAATGAACATGTTGTACACCATGAATTTATACAATATTATGTCAATTATAGCTCAAAAAATTTTGTTACCCAATAGATGTCATATGTAGAAGCTGACCAAATCCTCATTTGCTACATTGAAATGACAGATACCAGTTGTTTGGCAGGTGGTTCCTGATAGTAAGAATTTCAAAACTACTACTATTTCTGACAAAAATGACCTACATGGCTCTGAAGAAAACCACCTCATTCATCAGGTAAAATTGTAAAAATGTATATAAAAATAAATGGGTTGGTTGATTCAGTCATTGGTATTCTTATTAACTTCAAGTACTTTTTATACCAAAGGAAAGGATATTAAATTACATTATGTAAAATTTATATAGATAAGAATTTCCTTTTCATAAGAGCAGATGAACATTAGAATGACACTATTTTATATCTTTTTTTTTATTTTTATATATTTTTTATATTATTTAATGTCTTTCCTTGGATGTTTCTCAAAGCATATTAAAATCTAAATTGGTGGCAGTCAATTAAGCTTCTAAATAATTTTCCAAAATTCTACCTACCTATAACATAATACATGTTCAATATGTGTAAAAAATAAATAATGTATGCTAATTTATGAGCACTTTAGACTACAAACAGCAATAAAAATTAGCTTCAGGGAGAAATAATAATTTGCTAGTTTCTCATTCTTCCCATTATAAAGGACATAAAATGAAACCTTATAGAAAAGTCATAACAAGAACTTATGTTAAGGTTTTTTATTTGTTTGCTGGACACTGACAGTTGTCATTGTAAACAGAAAAGTTACCAAAATGATATGGATGACACATGCTCAAAACAAAAAACTTCAGATACTGTCAAGTCTAGATTTTCTTTTTAATTTGAAGTAAGATTCACAACAATAATTGAATATTTAAGTTTTAGTGCATTCTTATTTAACCATGGTTCTATAGCTACATGGTTCAATCACCTTTTTCCAACTGTACAAGGTGTACACAAGTCATGAGAAACTGCAATTCCTTGTATATACTTCAGTCCTGCTTTACTGAGAGCTATTCATGATTAACTATAATTAAATGTAAATTCATCACAAAATTAAACACACTGTACTACAGTATTCCAGCCTTACCTGAAATATTTCCGCAAAGATACTTTTACATATTCACTTGATTTCATAAAGCTTTGAAGTGATTTAACATTTTATTTTATTTTATTTTATTTTATTTTATTTTATGATTTAACATTTTAACTTTAGTGGCTTTCTTACAGACCTTGAGACTTGCAATCAATTTCGTTTTATAAAGATTACTTCCACAATCAGAAAGTAGAAGAGAACTTGTGGCTTTATTATGTTCTGCAAAAAATTCACTTTTTCTAATAAAAAAAATTCCATTGCTCTGTTGTAAATTAAACACAAATCAATTGAGTGATTGTATTGTTAAATAATTTACCAAACATGTAGAGCATCTATTATGGCATAAACATTCTGTTAGGTACTTTGGGCAACATTAACTAGAATTTTATACCTAGTGACTCCAGCTTTCCAAGTTAAACATCAGCTGATCCACACTAAATGAAAATATTGAAGGAGTTCTGGCACATAGAGAATTATCCCAGATGTGAATATAAAGAATGGAAGGATAGAGAAAAGGAGGGAAACAAGAATAAATATGTGATTCAATCTAATGTGGATAAATAGATGGGTAAATCTATTTGCCAGTTAAATAATACTAGCCATGACTTGTGGGGTTTAAAACATTTTAGAAATTAACTGCATAGCCACAGTAACAGAAAACGGCAGGAGGAAGGGTAATTAAGTTAAATGTGTTCCAAGGCAATGTCCCTTGAATTTAAGGAGCATAAGTTACACCTGAAATTCTTGTAAAACTGCTGTGATTCAGTCGGTTTGGGTGGATCCTCAGAATTCTGCATTTTAATCAAGCACACATGTGATGCCAATACAGTTAATCTCTGAGCCATATTTTGTGGTGCGGGGGTCTAATATTCCCACATAATCTAAAGCGTGATTAATATACTACTCTATATAATTGTTAAAATTAGTTAAGGTGTATTATAATCACCAAGGCACTCTCAAGAGAGTAGTTATAGAATGTATAAATTTTAAAAGTACCAAATAATCTCCAAAATGTCAAGGAAGGAGAGAAAAAGGAGTATAGAACAAGTGACACCAGTCAATAACAAATAGTAAGATTGTAGGTTTATTTTTTTTAAAAGATTTTATTTACTTATTTGAGATAGAAAGTGTGAGCATGAGCAGGGGGGAGCGGCAAGGGGAGAGGGAGAAGCTGGCTCCCTGCCAAACAGGGAGCCAATATGGGGCTCAATCCCAGGACCCTGAGATCATGACGTGAGCCAAAGACAGACACTTAACCCACTGAGCTACCCAGGTGCCCTAAGACTGTACGTTTAAGTCCAAATACTTTAAATAGACTAAACACAACAATTAAAAGATTAACATTTTCACACTGGATTTCAGTTTTATTCTTAAGAGACACCCCTAATTTAAGGATGCAAGATGGCAAATAGTAAGCCTAAGGAAAAAGATATAAATGACTAATAGAAAGTGAGAAAATGAGTTGATATTGAGGCAAGAGTCAACACTAAAAATAAAGAGGAATCATTTTTGATAATATAGGAACCAATCTACTGGGAAGATATAAAAATTATAATTTTGCAGGACACCTAATAACATAATTTCAAAATAAATTATTAAGACAACAAATACTGAAAAGCACAAAGTGAGGTTTAATATACCTTCTTTCAATAACTGACCAAACAAGGAACATTGATGTAAAATATTTGAAAAAGTTAAACCAATTTGTCCTAGCTGACACATTTGAAATGCTGCACTCAAGAATTTCAGAATGGAAACTGTTTTGAATGCAAATTGTTTGAATGTACAGATTGTTAGTGTACATAAATGTTCTGAGAACTAATTCTGAGAAATTGTTCTCAGAACATTTATGTACACTGGCAATCTGCACATTCAAACAGCAATTGTTACAAAAGTTCAAAATTATGCATTGCATTCTGAAATTAAGCAAAGACATTAAGATAACCCAAAGATCTCCAAATATTAGGGAAATAAGCAATAAAATTTTAACCCATGCATCAAAGAAAAACTCAAAGCAGAAGATTTTATTATCAGAATAATCAAAATTTGTGAGATGTAGTTGAATCTGATTAAAAAGAAGACATCTATACCTTCAAAAACATATGTTAGAAAAGACAAGAAAATAATATCTAATAGAAACAATGCCAAATATTAATTCCATGAAGCAATACAATTATAAAGCCATTAGTAAGAAAGACCAAGAAAAAAATGCAATCTAAAAAATGCCAGGCGATAAAATAAATGACAGAGTATGAATAGGTTTCTGCCAATAAATGTGAAAATTTGAGTGAAATTTTTAAAAATTCTAAAAAAATACACAAATTACCACAACCAACAGAAAGAAATTTTGAAAATCTAAATATTCCTTTATCTATTAAAGAAATTGACTAATTCAAACTTTTCATACAAAGTAAATTTCATGCCCAGATAGCGCCACTAGTAAATCCTTACACTGAGGGGCACCTGGGTTGCTCAGATGGTTAAGCATCTGTCTTCAGCTCAGGCCATGATCAGAGGGTTCTGGGATTGAGCCCGCATCAGGCTCTCCCTCTCCTTCTGCTGTTCCCCTGCTTGTGCTCTCTCACTTTCTCTGTCAAATAAATAAATAAATTCTTTTTTAAAAATCTTTACATTTAAAGAAGAAATAACCACAGTCTTTCACAGACTAGGAAAAATTTTCAGCTAATTTTATATAGCCAGTTGAAGAGTGATGACTAAAAAAGTTACAGGTCAATTTTTCCTCATGAGCATACAATCTAAAATCATAACTGAACTTTTAACAAACTAAATCCAGCAATTTTTTTAAGTAGGTTTGACCCTGAGATCAAGACCTGAGCTGAGATGAAGTTGGAAGCTTAACCTACTGAGTCATACAGGTGCCTCAAATCCAGCAATTTTTTAAAGTATGAGTATACACTGTAACAAGATTTGATTTATTCAAAGAATGCAAAACCATTTACCAGGCAAGACTTTTCACTTTCACCATTTCTATTCAACCTTATATTTGAGGTCAAGAAACAGAAATATGTCATAAAAATTGGGAAGAAATAACATTGCCTTTATTGATTACATTAACAAATTCAAAGCCATCCTAAAAATACTAAGTAAATAACAGCAAGATTTTAGGATTTAAGTTTGGTAAATAAAGAATTTTAAAAAATGGTGTTTGCTTACTGAAGCACATTTAATTAAAAATCTTTTTTGAGAGGCACTGGGGTAGATCAGTTGATTAAGAGTCAGACTGTTGATTTTAGCCCATGTTTTAATCTCATGGGTGATGAGATTGAGCCCTGTCTGTGGGCTCCCCTCTCAGTGGGGAGTCTGCTTGAAGATTCTGTCCCCCTGCCCTTCCCCCTACTCTCACACATTCTCACTCAAATAAATAATCTTTTAAAAATCTATTTTTAAAGTATTAATATGGGGAATGAGGAAATGATGATCAAATGTTATAGAATGTTAACACTGATACTAAATGATTTAGAAACACTGAGATCATTTTTTGTGATTATAAATGTATGGTGGATTCAAATATATTTGATTATCTCATAATTTTTCCCAAAACTATTCTTTTCTGATCTAACTGCATGTTCGCTGTCTTTACTCTTTCTCCTTTAGATTAATTCCACTTAAGGACATGGTAAAGTTGACTATATAATTTTAGATAGGACTTAAACTATGTATATTGTCTTAAATTTATTTTTTTAATCATATAAATTTGAAATGCTGACATACAGAGCTATAGCCCTAAGAAAATATGAGGATAACAAAATTTTTAATAATATACTATCACTCATAACATACAGCAATATATTACATATGTTTGATGAAAGTTGGAAATAAAATACATTTTGAATGACATTTTTATCATAAACTAAGCTAATATCAAATCTAGGAAATTCAGTGCTTGTCCAGCCTTTAGATGAATTTTTCATGAGATAACATTAGTAATGTTAGTCATCATGAACTATTTATCAAATTTACAAATAATATTTTCAAGACATATGACCCTTTCTGCCAGTGTTGTTAATCTGTAAGTACCCAACCATTTGAGAATTTTAGTGTTATTCCATTTCTTTTTTCAATGCTTGAAAGGTATCATTTTTCTGGAATACTCTCCATGGAAGGGTACTCAATGTTTCCCAACAGTGTGGAAACTTACGCTGTGTACCGTAAAATATCCCATGCCACATTCCTATCTCCTTAACCTTGCACCCAATTCTAATTTTTTCTGAGAAGTTCCCTTAAATAATTACACCAGGAAAAAAAAAAAGTATGGGAAAGGGTTTCCTTAATGTTCATAAAGACTATGACCATTGTTTAAGATTTCTTAATAAATGCTCCTTCTAGTTCCTTTTACCCTATTGATGGACATAGAGATACCAAAGAGAGTCATATATTTCTATTTCTGTTCAATGACTCAAATTAACATTTTCAAACATCTGACAGTCCTCTTTATCTTCAAATTATACTCAAAAGCGGTGATCCAAAGATCTGATTGTTTCAATGTATCCACCAAATTCCCATACTCTATAACTGTATTACTTCATGGTCGTTGATTACTGAAAAACAAACAAAAAAAATGCACATTCAATCTCAACTCTTATTTTATTCTATTCCCCTCTATCAGTGTCCTGATAGTCTTGGCTGTATCTTGGCAAGGGCAAAGTGGGCATTGGTATTTTTTCTTCAGTAACATCCTTTATTTACCAGGTCTCTTTATTTTTGGATCTCAATATTGCCCTTCCATAAGAGGTTAAGAACTATAGTTTTAAATCTCCTCTGTTGTAGAGGATTGAAATAAATTCAATCAGAGTTATAATTAAAACATGTGCTACACAATTCTAGGGTCATGCCTTAGCTAGAAAGGAGGATGGTTTTATATGTTATGCCAACTATTCTTATGCTATCTAAATCACAAGCCTTATTCTTAGTGATATATCACCTGCAAAAATTCTCTTAATTCTTAATTTATCAACTAGTATAGCACTTAATCCCTGAGTGTGCTGATCACTAATTCCTACTCTTACAGTGGAGCTATGAATGATCTCACGGCCACCCGGAGTCTCTCTCTTCCCTTCTTATAGGGCTCTTACATTTAATTGCACACTTAAGGTTCTACAAAGTAACATTTTACATTTGAGAAAACTATTCTAATAACAAATTTATATAGCATTTTCACATATATTTGGTACTGATGTGTTGAGATTCTCATAAGCATACAGTGTATAATGATTATATGCAGATATTATCATGATTATCTTAATCTATCCCTATAGATTAGGAAAATAACATCAGTGTAATACAGTTTCAGCAAACCGAGACTCAGAGCCAGTTCTGAGGATTCCAAAAGCTCTTGCATATATATTGATACTATATCATTCATCTTGCTTTTTTACTCATCGTACCTTCTAAATATAAACCCCATGAGAAATTACTGATATGAAGATCTGTTTACACTATATTTCTTACTTCATCAACGCTAAACTCTTTAATCTGACATTCAATGCCTACTCTCATTTGACATTGTCTTAGTCTTTCAGTTTAGGAAAATGCTTGAGACTCAGCTAAAATATTTGATTTCAACAGATCTTCTATTTACTAGCTCTATGACAAGTTATATACAAGTAAAGAAAATGACTCAGTAATAGAACCATTAATATTAAATATGTACAATTCTAATACTGCTATTATTCTTTTTACTTGTTATTCATTCCATAGACTTTTTTTCTTTAACCAAGCCCATCCTCATGCCTTCCTAAATGCTATACTTCTGTCACTGTTTGCTTTTTCCTCATGTCAACCTCAAAAATTTTCCCTATGTGTAGTTATAACCTATGAATTTTATAGGGTAACACAATGGTGATTTTCCCCCTGAGCTTTGACATTTGTATAATATTTCATATGCTGAAACTTTAAGTGTTAATATCTAATTTTATAAGCACTCAAATTCTAACTTCTTAAATAAGAAGTTCCTCTAAGGTGAGAACTTTTCATTATATCTTTTTAATGCCCATGACAGAACAAGGGACACAAGAAATACGTCATTGGCATTGTACATACTTGCTTACATTGACTAAGTTAATAACTGGCAGAGAAAATTTTTAAGTAATACAGTAATGTGAGTCTTATTTATGTATTTGTTAAATAAGTTTCATGTTCTGTCTTTATCTTTAGTTACCATAATTTTAAAAATTGTATGTTTTTTTTATCTAAAGTATAAAACACGATTGAAGTACTTATGTGAATCTATTAAAAAGACATTTATGAATTGCAATTTGTGACCTTGAATGCAGGTCATGAAATTTTAACTTCACTACAGTTCAGTTTTACATAATTTCTTTAGGTGGTCTATAATCAACTTGGTGTTGCTTTACCTATTGCTAGCATTACCTATTGCTAAGGTGGGGGAAATTATCTGAATGTCTAATTTGTTTTAAAGTTAAACCAATGTGATAAGTGTAGGAATACCTTCAAGTAGTGCTCAGTCTTTTTCAAATAAAAAAATATTCAGTCTGTCATATGTCTGTTTAGTACCTCGTGTCAACCCTTATGTCTGTTTCCTCCACTAAACGGCCTCTGGGAGAAAGGACTGACAAATGTGTGACTGTGCATCACTGAAGTGAATTAAGGGAGACTTTATCCTGGACTTTGATCATCTGCTTGCATCAGCTGGCCTGCCCGATGTCACATGTCCATTCATCATCGATTTTCCTACCATTTTCTGATACTGAAATCTAAAAACTTAATTTTTTTCAATCCCAGAAATGCTACTATGATATTCCCTTTCAGAACTGAAATATTTGTTTCAGGTATCTAAATTTGCAACGATCTCTTTTATCCAGTCCATTCGCCCAGGCATAGGTCTATGCAGCCTCTGCTGCAGCGTTAACCTTGCTCTGCCCACATGGCACCACAGCAGGCCTAATAGCTGATAGCCCAGTTCTCAACGTCAGTGATAGACACTTAGTTTGACTCAGAGTAGTTAACTCTGAAATCCTACCTCCACCCGACTTCTGGGACTGCATCCCAAATTAACACAGAGAACCTGGAAATTTGGATTCTCTCCAGAATTCCAAAGAGAAGCCAGAGGTAAGGGCTGGACGACTTTGAGCTTCACTCCTATCCTCATTTCATTTTATATACTTTGCTTCCCTTAACCAGAGTCAGAAAAGTAGAAATTGAGTATCTACAAGGTTGTTCCAATCTCCTATTGCTCTTTATCCTTATTATCATTCCCCACAGGCAAAAAGAACTGAACTTACTTTGAAAGCCTTATACCATCCCCTTTCCATGCCTTGGCTAAATTCTAAGCATGTACTTGAGTGTTGCCCTACAGCATTGACCTTGGTGCACTTAATACTGCAAATTAGGTGATAACTTGGGTACTAAATGGGGGTAAAAGAAACTTGAGAAAACTTCCCTTGGGATAATATCTAGCTTGAAAGCTTATTGACCAATTATATAATCCTTGTTTTGAATGTCAGAAGCTGAATATCATTAAATATTACTAACATACCTATTTCTCTCTACATTTCCCCTACTACCAGTTCTGATTTCTTATTGTCTCCCCATCCATCTACCTCCTCACAGATAGATACCTGGGTAGCCTAATAAAAAGTCCAGTAAATTTTACAGAGAAAAGCACGAAAAGTACAATATATTTTAATATCATTGTTAATCTCCATTAGATGCTATCGCAGCTCTGTTTATACTTAATGAAAATAACTAAATTGCAATGTATCTTACCATCTTTTAGATTCAAGTTTTTTCATGTATATATAGACCTCAAAACCTTATTTAAACTTATTATAGAAGCTACTTTTCTTTTTAAGAGAGGTGGTGGTGAGAGGGAGAGAGAAAATTCTAAGCACAGAGTCTGACACAGGGCTCAATGTCACAACCTTGAGATCCTGACCTAAGCCAAAATCAAGAGTTGGAAGTTTAACCTACTTAGCCACCCAGAGGCCCCTATGATGTTAGCTGTTAAAAGCCCTTTACACATATACTTATTTAAAACTAAAACTTTATCAGAATACTATTCTTTTTTTAATAGTCTCCATTTCGACTGTGGAGTCTAATCAGGACTTGAACTTATGACCCGGAGATCAAGACCTGAGCTGAAATCAAGAGTTGGTCACTCAGCTGACTGAACCAACCAGGCACCCCTATTAGAATACTATTCTTGTTCATGTAAAAAATGTTTTTAAATTTTGATATTTTGTGCTATTTCTAATTTTGTTAGCTTAAAAAATGCATTTGACCACTTACCTTTAATAGAATAGTATTTAAAATTATTGACTAATTCTTTTTGTTTTCTGCTTCTTTATGCGTATAATTCTGAAATAATACATCTATTTGCTATTGAACTTTAAAAATTGTCTAAATATTTTATATATATTTTTTAAGATTTTATTTATTTATTTGACAGAGAGAGAGAGAAATCACATGTAGGTAGAGAGGCAGGCAGAGAGGGGGGACGCAGGCTCCTTGCCGAGCAGAGAGCCCAATGTGGGACTCGATCCTAGGACCCTGAGACCATGACCTGAGCTGAAGGCAGAGGCTTAACTCACTGAGCCACCCAGGTACCCCTAAATATTTTATATTTTAATTTAAATTCCAAATTACTGTATGCTGAGTTTTAAGGCTCTATTTATATAAAATGTTATTATCTTAATTAAAGTTCTATGAATCTATACTAATGAGATCTTCTAATACACTGTCAGACAAGGTCTTCATACAACATATAAATATGTATGTTTTTTTTATTCAAAATGATAATATAATACAGCAGGTGTCACATCTTCATTTAAAAGCTAGCTGAAAATTTTCTCAACATAGTCTTTTGATAGAATAATATTTTAGTCATAAACTCAAGCTTAATATTCCTTTTAAAATTTTCACTCTAACTAATAGTGACCTTCTAAATGCCAGCATTCTACCACTATTTAGACAATTATGATCAGGTGGGTGGCCCAGATGAATTGTCAAATAGTATGGAGTTCATGACTTCCTTCTATAAGGAATAGTTTTCTCATCTTGGCCTTAAGGTTTGCTTCTTGTCTGAATGGTATTTTTATAAAAGAATTGAAATAATCTTTTAAAAAAGAGTTAGGGAGACTATGGGCTGTGAGCTGTATCTGTCCCATCACCTGTTTTTGTAAATAAAATTTTATTCAAATGCAGCCATACCCATTCATTTATGTACCATGAGAGACTGCTTTTGTGCTCGTATGGTAGCATTGAGTAGTTGCAACAGAAACCCTATGGTTTGCAAAGCTGAAAGTATTTACTACTTGGCCCTTTACAGAAAAGTTTGCCAAACCATATCTTAAATTAAGGATATATTGTAAGTATTTAAAAGTGTATCATTTCAGAAATGAAATGAATGGCTTTGGGATGTAATATATATTACTGTTTTATTTATGGGCTTTATTATGTGACACCCTATTCTGAATAATTTTGATGTATTAACACTTAATCTTCTTAATTTCATGAGATACAGTAAATGGCAGAACTGGGATTCAAACTCAAAATTTTGACTTTGGAGTCTTTTCTTTTAACTAGAAGTTTATACTAACTTTTGTACATGATAAGTGTCTCAGCATTGGAGATGTTCAGCTGGTTTAATGAACACTTATCCAAGACTGTTAGAAAAAAGGAAAATTGTAAGGTTCTTTTCTACCATAAAATATCATTTATTTATCTGTCTAGATCAACAAAGAGCAGTAAGTAAGAAAGACAGAAAGAGAGAAAGGAGGGAAGGAAAGAAAGGAGGGTGGAGGGAGGGAAGGAAGGAAGGAAGAAAGGAAGGAAGGAAGGAAGGAAAAATAAAAGAAAAGAAGGAAGGAAGGAAGAGAAAGAAAGAAAGAGGGAAGAAAGGAAGAAAAGGAAGGAAGGAAGGGGAAAAGGAAAAAGAAAAGAAAAGAAAAAAAGAAAAGAGAAGAAGACACAGAAAAGGAGAGAAAAGAGAGAGATCAATTTCCATAATTCCAAGATCCACTGTTTGGTAGTTTCAAGACATAAATTAGAAGATAAGCTAAACATACAAAAAGCCAAGTATTTGAACCTTTAACCTCATTAAAAAAAAAAAAATAGTCCTAATGAAGAGGTCAAGCTTGAAAAGTACTTTTCCACAATTCACTTGGTCTCTGACCCATTAAAGGCTTATTACTGGGTTATGTAGAATTTTCCAACTTAATAAAAAGTCATTTTCTTATTAAAAATTAATGGATAAATATAATCATTAAAACAAAAAAAAAATCTTACTTATTGATACCTTGCCAGTGTTAGCTGAAAACAGATATCTATTTTAATAATATGCAGGATAATTTATAGTTCAGACACATTTTATTTTTTTTATTTTTTTTAAAGATTTTATTTGTTTATTTGACAGAGAGAGATCACAAGTAGACAGAGAGGCAGGCAGAGAGAGAGAGAGAGAGAGAGGGAAGCAGGCCCCCTGCCGAGCAGAGAGCCCGATGCGGGACTCGATCCCAGGACCCTGAGATCATGACCTGAGCCGAAGGCAGCGGCTTAACCCACTGAGCCACCCAGGCGCCCTCAGACACATTTTAGATGCATCTTTGTCTGAGATCCTCTTACTCTGTTTTTTCCAATCAGATTTATAACAGTCTAACAAAACAACCATCTACACAGTTAGCATCTTCGCAAGTCACTGTCAGAGGAGACAGTTTAGAACTTTGAATCCCAAGAATATGTATCCTCTCCTGACTTGCTATCTCTTTCTCAGGGAAGGAGATTTGAATAGCAAGACAGTCTTACTCCCTCATTCCCATCAAACTCAGTCACCCTCGTGCTCCATCCTTTACCTCACAGAAAGATCTGACTTTTTCTCTTTGGTGTTTTGAAAAAAGAATTAAACCTGAAATTAGAGGGTTAGGTGCCAGATTCAAATTCAGAAAGATTCAATGTTTGTCCGTTAATGGCTTACTACTTTGTACTGAACTTTCCTGTTCCCCATTAGAAACAGCATAATAATATCTATCCTGTAGGATTTGGGGAAGATAAATGCAAATGGATATATAAAAACTTCTTGGAGGGGTGCCTGGGTGGCTCAGTAGGTTAAGCCTCTGCCTTCAGCTCAGGTCATGATCTCAGGGTCCTGGGATCAAGGCCCGAATCGGGCTCTCTGCTCAGCGGGGAGCCTGTTTCCCCATCTCTCTCTCTGCCTGACTCTCAGCCTACTTGTGATCTCTCTCTCTGTGTCAAATAAATAAATAAAATCTTTTAAAAAATTAAAAAATAAAAACTTCTTGGAAAAAAGCTATAATGTATATTAAGTATTTAGTATAGACTTGTTCAGACTGAAACTGAATGATCAATTTCTTACTAAAACTCAGTCATGGGTACATTCTAAGTCATGGTTATAGTCATTCTATTCTTTCTCATTTCATATAATGTTTTAAATTTCTGTAATAAAATAATTAAGGAAAGTCTCTTTCAAGATGAATTATGATAAGAATTAAAATGCTAGAAAAAAGTTTCACATAGTCACTTCACATCTAAGAAAAAAATGTTATTTAGATTCTAATGGAACATGTAAACTTGATTTATAAGATTTAATATTTTTCAATAAACTCTGGATGATACTAAATTTCTCACCTGTATACATATTAGCCTCAAATTTATATGTGCATAAAATTATTATCCATTGCATCTAATAATACATTATGATTTTCTCAATTTTTTTTATAGTAGCTCTTGTAAACCATGAAGCATAGTGGTGGAATTCTGGGGGGGAAAAAAAAGAAAAAAAGATTAGACAAGTTCAACCCTGAGCCAAAAGCAATGGCATGACTCGTTTTAAGGGAATATGTACTTCAGCAAAGGCTAAAATCCAAAATGCTACAGAATCTTTAAAAAATGGTAATCAGAATTCCTGTATAGCATTGGCTCCCAGTCATAATTTGGCCTTTTTAGGCAGATCTATTTTTAACTAATAAGGGATGCAGTAAACCATTTGAATATGATTCTTTAAATTTTAAAACATATGGATGTATCAGCTTCATTTCTCCTTCTACCCATAGGCAAGATTCAGCTATTCTGAATTAAACAGTGTTTCAGCTTATACCATCTGGTTTCAATGCTATATAATTCACCAAAGGATTAATAGGAATAGCAGGTATGCCTTATTTCTGTCATCATCCTTTCATCAATCACAAAAATTAGTATGATACTGGAATAGCCAAAGTATTTTTGCTTTGAAAGATCTCAAACAAATTGTATCTCAAATATACAATGTAGGCTCCTTACTGAAATGCAGATTTTGTTGGCAGGGTGGAGCTTATTTTGTTGGGTTTATTCATGTTCTACTATTTAAAAAAAGGGAATCAATAGGAGGGTAGGTAGTATAGATTTTGTATATTCTTAATAATTTGAGTACTCAAATTATTTTCAAAAAATAATAACTTATAAATAAATATGAGCTTTTAGCACCCAAACTGTGATTCTTGAAGAAGTCAAACAAAGAAAAAATACATTTTATAAATGTAAGCCTATGCTACATAAATGGAACATCCTTGAAAATTTTGTACTAACTACTCTATTTTAATTTAAGTGTTCATATTAAGCATAAGAAAATCTGTCTGCCTGGTTAAATGTATTTTGCAGAAAAGCAAAAGATTGTTTTACACCATTGTTAATCCAATTATATGCAGTATTTATTAATGTTTATCATTAATACTGACACTTCACACACATTAATTCAGCTGTCACAGCATTGTCAGAAATCGATCAATTCTTTCATTATGATGAATTTACATTCATTTCCATGGCACATCTATTAAAGCATTAGACTTGTCCATAAATTAAACTATGAAATTATTTTATAAATCCTGTATTCAGAAGTATCTCTTCAGCATTCCCTTAAAAATTCTTATAAGCACACAGTTGTAGATTACATTTCTTAGCTCCTTTTTGGGTTATATTAATCCCCCACCTCACTCTTTAAAAGATATTTTACCTGTGTTTCAAAATAACGTATACAGAATGATGTACAAATAGTACTCTGAAAGCAAGAAAACTGAAACAAAATTTATACTTTAAAGATCTCATGCCATTTTACAATAGTATATATTACCTGGCTAATTAAATGGTCCTACAAACAAGTAATAACATTGTATCAGACAATTCAATAAATGAGATCTTCTAGTAAGATATATCTTATAACTAGTCCAATATAATGGAAAAAAGTCTTACTCTTTGGTTTTTCCTGGTTACTTCTTTTTTTTAATTATTTTTATTAATATATAATATAATATTTGCCCCAGGGGTACAGGTCTGTGAATCATCAGGCTTACATACTTCATAGCACTCACCATATCACATACCCTCCCCAATGTCCATAACCCAACCACCCTCTCCATACACCCTCTCCCCCTAGGAACCCCCAGTTTGTTTTGTGAGATTAAGAGTCTTTTATGGTTTGTCAGCCTCCTGATCCTATCTTGTTTTATTTTTTCCTTCCCTACCCCCCAAACCCCCCATTCTGCCTCTCAACTTCCTCAAATTAGGGATAGCATATGATAATTGTCTTTCTCTGATTGATTTATTTCGCTCAGCATTATACCCTCTAGTTCCATCCATGTCATTGCAAGTGGTAAGATTTCATTTCTTTTGATGGCTGCATAGTATCCTGTTATATATATACCACATCTTTATACATTCATCTGCTGATAGACATCTAGGTTCTTTCCATAGTTTGGCTATTGTGGACATTGCTGCTATAAACATTCTGGTGCATGTGACCCTTTGGATCACTATATTTGTATCTTTAGGATAAATACCCAGTAGTGAGATTGATGGTATTTTGATAGGGATTGCATTAAATGTGTAGATAGTTTTAGGTAATAGACATTTTCACAATATCTGTTCTTCCAGTCCATGAGCTTGGAACATTTTTCCATTTCTTTGTGTCTTCCTGAATTTCTTTCATGAGTACTTTATAGTTTTCTGAGTAAAGATTCTTTGCCTCTTTGGTTAGGTTTATTCCTAGGTATCTTATGGTTTGGGGTACATTTGTAAATGGGATGGACTCCTTAATTTCTCTTTCTTCTTTCTTGCTGTTGGTGTATAGAAGTGCAACTGATTTCTGTGCATTGATTTTATATCCTGACACTTTACTGAATTCCTGTGTGAATTCTAGCAGTTTTGGAGTGGAGTATTTTGGCCTTTCCACATAAAGTATCATATCATCTGCAAAGAGTGAGAGTTTGACTACTTCTTTGCCAATTCAGATGCTTTTAATATCACTTTGTTGTCTGATTGCTGAGGTCTAAACTTCTAGTACTATGTTGAATAGCAGTGGTGATAGTGGACATCTCTGTCATGTTCCTGACCTTAGCGGAAAAGCTCTCAGTTTTTCCCCATTGAGGATGATATTCACTGTGGGCTTTTCATAGATGGCTTTGATGATATTAAGGTATGTACCCTCTATCCCTACACTTTGAAAAGTTTTGATCAAGAAAAGATGATGTACTTTGTCAAATGCTTTTTCAGCATCTATTGAGAGTATCATATGGTTTTTGCTCTTTCTTTTATTAATGTATTGTATCACATTGACTGATTTGCAGATGTTGAACAAATCTTGCGCCCGGGAATAAATCCACTTGGTTGTGGTGAATAATCCTTTTAATGTACTGTTGGATCCTATTGGCTAGTATTTTAGTGAGAATTTTTGCATCTGTGTTCATCAAGGATATTGGTCTATAATTCTCTTTTTTGATGGGATCCTTGTCTGGTTTGGGGATCAAGGTGATGCTGGCCTCATAAAATGAGTTTGGAGTTTTCCTTTCATTTCTATTTTTTGGAAAAGTTTCAGGAGAATAGGTATTAATTCCTCTTTAAATGCTTGGTAGAATTCCCCTGGGAAGCCATCTGGCCCTGGGTTCTTGTTTGTTGGGAGATTTTTGATGACTGCTTCAATGTCCTTACCGGTTATGGGTCCGTTCAGGTTTTCTATTTCTTCCTGGTTCAGTTGTGGTAGTTTATATGTCTCTAGGAATGCCTCCATTTCTTCCAGATTGTCAAATTTGCTGGCATATAGTTAGTTGCTCATAATATGCTCATAATAATTGTTTGTATTTCTTTGGTGTTGGTTGTGATATCTCCTCTTTCATTCATGATTTTATTTATTTGGTCCTTTCTCTTTTCTTTTTGATAAGTCTGGCCTGGGGTTTATCAATCTTATTAATTCTTTCAAAGAACCAGCTCCTACTTTCATTGATTTGTTCTACTGTTCTTTTGGTTTCTATTTCATTGATTTCTGCTCTGATGTTTATTAGTTCCCTTCTCCTGCAAGGTTTTGGCTTTCTTTGCTGTTCTTTCTCCAGCTACTTTAGGTATGGGGTTAGTTTGTATATTTGAGATCTTTCTTGTTTCTTGAGAAAGGCTTGTATTGCTATATACTTTCCTCTCAGGACCACCTTTGCTGTGTCCCACATATTTTGAACAGTTGTGTTTTCATTATAATTTGTTTCCATGATTTTTTTCCATTCTTCTTTAATTTCCTGGATGACACATTCATTCTTTAATTGAATGCTCTTTAGCCTCCATGTATTTGAGTTCTTTCCAACTTTCCTCCTCTGATTAAGTTCTAGCTTCAGAGCATTATGGTCTGAAAGTATGCAGGGAATGATCCCAATCTTTTGATACTGGTGGAGACCTGATTTGTGACCCAGGATGTGATCAATTCTGGAGAATGTTTCATGTGCACTAGAGAAAAATGTGTATTCTGTTGCTGTGGATTGGAATGTTCTGAATATAACTATTATATCGACCTGAACCAGTGTGTCATTTAAAGCCTTTATTTCCTTCTTGATCTTTTGCTTGGATGATCTGTTCATTTCAGTGAGTGGGGTGTTAATGTCCCCTATTATTATTGTATTATTTTTGATGTGTTTCTTTGATTTTATTATTAATTAGTTTATATAGTTGGCTGCTCCCATGTTAGGGGCATAGATATTTAAAATTTTTAGATCTTCTTGCTGGACAGACCCTTTGAGTATGATATAGTGTCCTTATTATAGACTTTGGCTTAAAATCTAATTGATCTTATATAAGGATTCCCACCACAGCTTTCTTCTCATGTCCATTAGCATGGTAAGTGTTCCACCCCCTCACTTTAAATCTGGAGGTGTCTTTGGATCTAAAATGAGCTTCTTGTAGAATGCCCTTTGATGTTTTTTTTTTTTTTTATCCATTCTGATACCCTGTGTCTTTTGATTGGGGCATTTAGCCCATGATATTCATGGTAACTATTGAAAGATATGAATTTAGTGCCATTGTATTGCCTGAAAGATGACTGTTACTGTATATTGTCTGTTCCTTTCTGATCTACTTCTTTTAGGCTCTCTCTTTGCTTAGAAGACCCCTTTCAATATTTCCTGGAGGGCTGGTTTGGTGTTTGCAAATTCTTTTAATTTTTGTTTGTCCTGGAAACTTTTTATCTCTCCTTCTATTTTCAGTGATAGCCTAGCTGGATATAGTATTTTTGGCTGCATATTTTTTCTCATTTAGTTCTCTGAATATAGCATGCCAGTTCTTTCTGGTCTGCCAGGTCTCTGTGGATAAGTCTGCTGTCAATCTAATAATTCCACCACTGTATGTTACAGACTTTTTGTCCTGAGCTGCTTTCAGGATTTTCTCTTTATCACTAAGACTTGTAAGTTTTACTATTAGATGACAGGTCGTGGACCTATTTTTATTGATTTTGAGGGGTGTTCTCTGTGCCTCCTGGATTTTGATACTTGTTCCCTTTGCCATATTAGGGAAGTTCTCCACTATAATTCACTCCAATATACCTTCTGCCACTCTCTCTATCTTCTTCTTCTTCTGGAATCACAATTATTCTAATATTGTTTCATCTTAAGTTTATCACTTATCTCTTGAATTCTCCCCTCATGGTCCAGTAGTTGTTTGTCTCTCTTTCGCTGAGCTTCTTTATTATCCATCTTTTAGTCTTCTGTATCACTAATTCTCTCTTCTGCCTCATTTATCCTTGCCGTAAGAGTTTCCATTTTTTATTGCATCCCATCAATAGTTTTTTTTAAATCAGCTTGGTTACATTTTAGTTCTTTTACATTTCTCCAGAAAGGGATTTTATTTCTCCATACATGTTTCTCTAATATCTTCCATGCATTTTTTGAGCCCAGCTAGCACCTTGAAAATCGTCATTCTGAACTGTAGATCTGACATATTACTAATGCCCATATTGATTAGGTCCCTAGACATTGGTACTGTCTCTTATTCTTTGTGTGTGTGTGTGTGTGTGTGTGTGGTGAGTTTTTCTGCCTTGTCATTTTATCCAGATATGAATATATGAACAAGAGAATAAAACATTAAAAGGGTGACAAAGTCCAAAAAAAAATGCATGCTAACCAAATCAAAAGAGGCCCCAAACTGGAGGGAGAAGAAAAGGGGTAAAAAGAAAATTAAACAAAAAAATTTTTTTTATTTATTTGTCAGAGAGCAAGAGTGTGCACAAGCAGGCAGAGTGGCAGGCAAAGGCAGAGAGAGAAGCAGGCTCCCCACTGAGCAAGGAGTCTTATGCGGGACTTGATCCCAGGACCATAGGATCATGACCTGAACTGAAGGCAGAAGCTTAACCCGCTAAGCCACTCAGGCATCCCAGAAATTTAAAAAAAAAAAAAAAAAAAAATATATATATATATATATATATATATACACACACACACACATCTATATATGTATAGGTATACATATATATGTGTATATATGTTTGTGTGTGTTTGTGTGTATATGTGTGTGTATGTATGTGTGTGTATATATATATATATATACACACACACACACATATATATATATATATATATATGTGTGTATATGTATATATATATGACTCATGAATAGAACAGAGCCACCCACTTGATTTTGGGTGTATTTTGGTCTCTTAGAAGATACTACCTCCCAAAATTTTAAAGAAAGAAGAGCTTATATATATACAAAAATAAGGGTGAGCACGATGAAGAGATGGAATATGACTGTAAAGACAGAAATTTTTTTTAAATGTAAAAAAAGTAGTTGTTCAGAATGATTTGATAACTATCTAGCTGAACTCCTGCAACCTGATGTCATTTCAGTCTGCTACTCCTCCACCATCTTGCCTTTCCCCTCTTCCTGGTTACTTTTACTGGGACCTACAGAAATCATCTTTCTACTGGCTCAGGCCAGGACTATTCCTATTTAAAGAGGGAAACAGATCAGTAACTTGAGTCTTACAATCTTAGAGGGCCTACAGTTAGTCACATTTCCAGTCCTAGTATTCCTTGGGCAATGATTATAAACTCCTTTATAATTCCCACCTCTGCATCCTGCACATGGACTTTTGTTCCAGCAGTCCAGATTATGATATCCCCAGAAAGAACAAGCTTGCTTAAATCCAAACTTTCAATTTGTCTTCTTAATAGCCTAACCCAGTATTATCTCAATGTGACATACATTTCAATCATAGTACTTGCTCATTAAAACACAGCTCCTTGTGTATGGGTACATGGGAATTCTCTGTACAATCTTCACAAGTTTTCTGTAAATTTAAAGCTGTTCTAACATCAAAAGTTCACCTACCTAGGTTCCAAACTTAACTGCCTAATCATTATTTCTAGAATTGGCATGAGGGAGAGTGCATTGTAATAAACACCCCAGTTGATTTTTATGCACCCTAGTTTCCATAGTGGCTAAGAATAGGTTTATGACCTTTACACTCTTCAGTATTGTCCAACTGACTGACTAATCAACCTTCAATAAGAACCTGGGACCATAGATGTTATCATTACTCTGACCATGACTCAAATTGTTGGATGTATCTTTTATGGGTAATAGTTTTCTAAGCACAGAAATAACATCACCTGGAATCAATTGTAGGTATGTTGACTGATGAAATGAGCTCCTGGAATCATTAAGTGGCATAAACACCAAGCTTCCCTAACCAGGTCCAACCTCCAGTCCTAAACTAAAAGACCCTTCTCTGCTAAATTTTGTTCCTCTGGATCATTGAATGTCTCCCACTGCCACATTCTTGAGTTAAGACGTGAGAAAAAAGATGAGAAACCCCATTTTGGATGAAAAAAAGGAAAAAAGAAAAAAGCCATGATGTCTCAAAATTCTAAAAGAATAAATAGACATATAGTAAATGGGAATATTTAATATGTTTCTTATGGCTTTCTAGAATCAGAAAGTAATTACTTATTACTTATGTTATTTACATTCATTTATTTGTTGAAATTGTCAAATAATTACAAATATGTTACTAACTACTTAACTGTAATCACTGAAATTATATTGTATGCAATACAATAAAGTTATATTAAAATTGATGATTCCCCCATCAGCACTTATAAATTAATCTAAAATTTGTCAAATTTGTTTTGTATAAAGAATTCTTATAGAAAACCTGAAAATTGTTTTGAAAAAACAACCAGATGACCACTGAGTCCTTTTTTAAATGATCTTTACTACACCTTTTACTTACAGGAGCCCATAAAACAAAATTAATATTATTTTAAGGCACAAATTGTACCATCTAATGTACTTTATTTTATTGTTAACCTTTTAATGATATTTTCCATACTATTCAATTTAAGTGTACCATTTAAGTGTCCTGGTCCCAAAATGATTTCAAGGAGTTCTGTTTCCAACAAACTTCTTAAATTATTTGATTTTAATCTTGTCTATTTCCATAAAACTGAAATTAAGTTAATGAACAAAAAATGCCTTATGTGTACCTAACTAGAAAAAAGAAACTGAAATATTAAAACAATGTGCCAAAATCTGATTCACATCATCCAGCACTAGGGACCCGGGGTCAGGCCTGCTGGCCCCCTTTGCTGCTCTTGTTCAGTGGGGACTATGCCAGAAACAACTAGTCATTGTGAAGAATTGTTTAAAAATGAATGTGCTGAAGATTTTCTGATTCACATTCATTATCCACTGACCTGCTCTCAATGGATTTCACAGAGAGAAGCAAAACTAATTACCTCAGACCAGGCTGTCTGGAAAATAATGGCATAGTGATTTAACGAAAAGCATTCATGCTGTAGGGGCCTTTTCGAATAGTGTATATTTTTAAAATTAAATATCACACTTTTTTAATGATAAAACTTTTGCCTTTGAACTAATGCACCATCACTTCTTAAAAACAAAATCAGTACTAAAAAAAAAGACCTTTGTGGGGTAAATATCAGTACTATTATTTAGCTTCATGTGAAGTGATCTGAACATACTTGAAGACAGGCCTGCAAAATTTAGGGGATTATATGTGTGAAGAGGGGTATTTTAGAAATGAGGAAAGAAAATCGTATGAGAAATATGAGGTGATTGAGGGTAAGTTGTTAATTAATCTCATTTATTATCACTGTCTTAATTTACCACAAAAATATTTTTTCTTGATAAAACATGCATAGTGGATAATAAGAATGTTTTCCAGTGAAACCTGTCTTATTATAAGGGTTTACTGATCTTATTGATATGCAAGGAAATTCTGCAAATCTCTTTAAAGCTTAGTATAGAATAGGTAATGGTGACATTGGAATCTATTGTTTTGAAGGGCAGCAAGTTATTAGAGATTTGCAGGTAGAAATATAATGTGTGCAGTCAGTGCATTCTGAAAATACACAGAGGTCACAGACCTTAGCAAAAAAACAATACCTGAAATAAAAATGAGGGGATTTATGAAATGATTACATTCTAATGGCCACAAAAATGAAGGAAATCAAGAACATAGTGGGAGTTTGACCAAATACTGGATAGAAGAGTAGCTCTCAGAAGCCCAAATTATGGGGTCCTCTCTCACTGCTAAAAAATAATCACATGAAAATTAGGAAAGAGAAGTTAGAGATGTAATTTAGTCTACTGGTTCAGTTGGCTCTAATTTGGATGAAGTCTGAAAAGGTCTGGAAGCAAATTATATTACATTGAAAAGCTAAAGTCAAGAGGAAAACATATACTGGATTATATGGAAAATGTTTATGTAAATCCTCACAGTGGGAGGAGACTGGGAAGATGCCAGTGTAGGGTGATGCTAAGCTCATTTTATCCCACAGATATACCTAGATAACAGCCACAGCTGTGTAATTCACCCAGAAAACCACCCAAAGACTGAAAGAACAAACTCTTCAGTTAATCATAGAGCATAAGCCATATTGAAAATGTTAGGAAGGGGAGAGACATGATCTGGAACCAAACAAACCTTTAAGACTAACCACAAATGGGAAGGACACCACGAGCACAAAGAAGGGAGAGAAACAAACCCCACACCAGGCACTCCAGACACAGAGATGGGAAGACATATCCCCATGAAATTTGGTTATGAAAACCAGAGAGGCTTAACTTAGCAAGTTCTTAAAATCAGTGGGGCTTAACACCAGGAACTTTAAAAATGTCACCTGGTTGAGCTCTGGGAGGGCCCAGCGGTGATAGGAAACAGTTTTCCCCCTTAAAGAAACAGCAGAACAAATAATCATGCCAATGTACAGAATAAAAACAGCAGTTTGAAAAGCACCTGGGGTATATGAGACAGATTTATTTACTAATCTCAGAACTTGTGCACTGGAGGGGCAGAGGTCTTTAGATTTCTCCAAGAACAAAAAGAGCTGGCTGCATCATTTCTCTACCTACCCCATCTCCCAGGCTAGATACACAGACAAATGCTAGAACCAGCACACCTAGCTTGCTAACACTGAGTGCCCCACCTTTGCATTCCCCTGTGGACTGTCCCATTCAACCCACCCCACTACACAAGAATCCAAATAAAGCAGACACCTATCATTCTGCAAGTGGTCCCAACATAGGCCAGCACCATTCCAAAGTGACTCATGTCCTGGGGTCAGAGGAAGATAATCACACACCTGTTGAATATAGTCCAAACAGTGGGTTGGGGGGTATACATCTGATCTGACTGATGACACTGCCCACCAACAAAACCTCACAGGGGACAACACAGAGAACTCTGTAGTTCAAGTCACTGCAACACCAATAAACAGATTGGGGCCAGGGAAGTGTTCTAAATGGAGGGCTTGTCCACTAACAAAACTGCTCAGGGAACAATGTGAAGAGAGCAACCTGCAGTTCGTATGATCACAGTTCTGACTTCTTTCAAGACACATCTCAACTGGGCTGAGGGCAAGCATCTGGTCTAACCCAATGTAAGCTCAAGAAAGCCTCAAGTCAGCCCTTTAACAGCACAGGGACCAAACCCTGCTCAAAACAGGCAAAGAGGGCCATTGCAGCCCACTGAACTAAAGACAAACATGGTTCAACCACAACAGTAGGACATGTGCAGGACACATAGGAGATAAACCCAAAGAGCCAGGTTCTGGTGAATGAGAGACATTGCACTGATGAGCAGTGCAGGATCTCTTCTTCATAAGGCCACTACTTCCAAGTGCAGAAAACATAGATAACTTTTCTCTACAAGGAATAAACACAAAGTATTAGATAAAAAATGTGCAAAAGAGCTAATAAAATGCAGGTAGAGTTATATGGCTGATAGAAAATTCAAAGTAATGGTCATAAAGTTACTTATTGGGGTTCAGAAAAAAGTGAAGGATCTCAGTGAGACCTTCAACAACAACAAAAATAGAAAATATTAAAGAAGAACACATGAGAGATAGTTAAAAGTCCACTAGACAGAATAAATAGTATGCCAGAGGAAGCAGAAGAATGGGTCAGCAAGCTAGAAGACAGAATAATGGAAAGCAACCAAGCTGAACAGCAAAAAGAAAAAAAGTAAAATAAAAAATAACAATAGGTTATGGGAATTCATTAATATCATCAATCATAATAATGTTCACATTATAGGTATCTCAGGAGAAGAAACAGAAAGGGGGGCATATAATTTATATATAATAAACTAGGAGAAAAAAAAATATCTAGAAACTTCCCAAATCTGGGAAAGGAAACAGAAATCCAGATTCGGGAGGCATTGAGAGCCCCCAGTAAAATCAACCCAAAGAGGTCTATACCAAGACACATGAAAATTAAAGTGGTGAAAATTAGGGATAAAGAGAGACTCTTTAAAACAACAAGAGAAAAGAAAACTGCTACATACAAGGGAAAACCCATAACGCTATGAGCTGATTTTTCAGTTTTCAGCTGAAACATTGCAGGCGAGAAGGAAATGGTATGATATATTCAAAGTGCTGAAAGAAAAAAATATATATACCAAGAATATTCTATCCAGCAAAGCTATCATTCAGAACAGGACAGATAAAGCATTTCCTAGACAAAAATAAAAGTCAGAGAAATTAATCATCATTAAACTAGCTTTACAAGAAATATTAAAGGGAATTCTTGAGTGGAAAGGAAAGGCCACAATCAGGAGTCAGAATATTTAAAAAAAAGAAAATTGCACAGGTACACACAAACATCAAAAAGTAGTGGATTAATCACTTACAAAAATCAGTATGGAAATGCCTGACTTCAAGATATATTACAAAGCTATGATCATTAAGACAGCATGGTATTGGCACAAAAACAGACACATAGATCAATGGAACAGAATAGAGAGACCAGTAATGGACCCTCAACTCAATGTTCAGCTAATCTTTGACAAATCAGGAAAGAATATCCAATGGAAAAAAGACAGTCTCTTCAAAAAATGGTGCTGGGAAAATCAGACAGCCACATGCAGAAGACTGAAATAGGACCATTTTCTTACACCATACACAAAGATAAACTCAAAATGGATGAAAGACCTCAATGTGAAATAGCAATCTATCAAAATCCTAGAAGAGAACATAGAGAGTAATCTCTTCTACATCAGCCACCGCAACTTATTTCAAGACACATCTCAAAGACAAGGGAAACAAAAGCAAAAATGAACATTGGGACTCCATCAAGATAAAAAGCTTCTGCACAGCAAAGGAAACAGTCAACAAAACAAAGAAGCAACCCATGGAATGGGAGAAGATATTTGCAAATGTCATTACAGATAAAGGGCTGGTATCCAAGGGGCACCTGGGTGGCTCAGTGGGTTAAAGCCTCTGCCTTAAGCTCAGGTCATGATCCCGGGGTCCTGGGATCGAGCCCCGCATCGGGTTCTCTACTCCATGAGGAGCCTACTTCCTCCCCGCCTCTCTCTCTCTGGCTGCCTCTCTGCCTACTTGTGATCTCTGCCTGTCAAATAAATAAATAAATCATAAAAAAAAAAAGCTTGTATCCAAGATCTATAAAGAACTTCTCAAACTCAACACCCAAAAAACAAAAATCCAGTCAAGAAATGAACAGAAGACATGAACATACACTTCTCTAAAGAAGACATACAAATGGCTAACAGAGGCATGAAAAAATGCTCAACATCACTAGCCATCAGGGATATATAAACCAAAACTACAATGGGATATCACATTATACCATCAGAATAGCTAAAATTATCAAGACAGGAAACAAGTGTTGGCAAGAATGTGGAGAAAGGGGAAACCTCTTACACTGTTGGTGGGAATGCAAGTTGGTACAGCCACTCTGGAAAAGAGTGTGGAGCCTCCTCAAAACATTAAAAATAGAGGTACCTTATGACCCAGCAACTGGACTACTAGGTATTTACCCCCAAAGACACAGAAGTAGTGAAAAGAAGGGGCACATGCACCCCAATGTTCATAGCAGCAGTGTTCACAATAGTCAAACCATGGAAGGAGATGAGATGTCTTTCAATTGATTAATGGATAAGTAAAATGTGGTTCATATATAGAATGAAATATTACTCAGCCATCAGAAAAGATGAATACCTACCATTTGCATCAACATGGGTGGAACTGGAGGATATTATGCTAAGTGAAATAGGTCAAACAGAGAAAGACAATTATCATATTTTCACTCATATGTGGAACATTAAGGAATAGCACAGAGGACCATAGAGGAAGGGAGGGAAAATTGAATGGGAAGAAATCAGAGAGGAGACAAACTATCAAAGACTCTGGATTCTGGGAAACAAACTGAGGGTTGCAGAAGGGAAGGGGTGGGAAGATGGGGTAACCAGGTGATGGGTATTAAAGAGGGCACATGTAGTGATGATCACAAGATGTTATATGCAACTAATGAATCATTGATCCCTATATCAAAAACTAATGATGTACTATATGTTGGCTATCTGAATATAATAATAATAATAATAATAATAATAGGAGAGGAGTCATGATGGCGGAGAAGTAGGCTGAGACTACTTCAGGTAGTGGGAGATCAGCTAGATAGCTTTATCTAAAGATTGCAAACACCTACAAATCCAACAGTAGATCGAAGAGAAGAAGAACAGCAATTTTAGAAACAGAAAATCAACCACTTTCTGAAAGGTAGGACTGGTGGAGAAGTGAATCCAAAGCGACGGGAAGATAGACCAAGGGGGGGGGGTTGGCTCCCGGCAAGCGGCGGAGCAACGGAGCACAAAATCAGGACTTTTAAAAGTCTGTTCCACTGAGGGACATCACTCCAGAGGCTTAACCGGGGTGAAGCCCACGCAGGGTCAGCATGCCTCAGGACCCGCAGGGTCACAGAAGGATCGGGGTTGTCTGAGTGTCGCAGAGCTTACAGGTATTAGAACGGAAAAGCCGGCTACAGAGACAGAGCCGAGGAGTGAGCTCTCAGCTCGGGGTTACCTTGAACCGGTCGCAGGCTCAGTCAGCTCAGAGCGCAGCCGGAGGCCAGGGTGACAGGAGTAATTGGGCACTGTTCTCTGAGGGCACACTGAGGAGTGGGGCCCCCGGCACTCGGCTCCTCCAGGTCGGAGGCCGGAAGGTCGCCATCTTCATTCCCGCCCTCCGGAACTCTACAGAAAGTGCTCAGGAAACAAAAGCTCCTGAAAGCAAACCCGAGCAGATTACTCGGGCCAGCCCGGGTAAGGGCTGTGCAACTCTGCCTAGGGCAAAGACACTTCAGAATCACTACAACAGGCCCCTCCCCCAGAAGATCAACAAGAAACCCAGCCAGGACCAAGTTCACCTACCAAGGAGAGCAGTTTCAATACCAAGGAGAGCACCAGAATTCCAGAGGAGGAGAAAGCAAAGCATGGAACTCATGGCTTTCTCCACATGATTCTTTAGCCTTGCAGTTAATTTATTTTTTTTTCTTTTTCAATATTATTTTTTCTCTCTTCTTCTGCTAAATTTTTTTTAACATTTACCCTTTTCTTTTTTTTTAACATTTGTAACTAGTTTATCTAATATATAAATATATATATATTCTTTTCTTTTTTATATTTTTTCTTTATTCATTTTTTTTATTGTTTCTTTTTTTTTTCTTTTTTTCTTTCTAACCTCTTTTTATCCCCCTTTCCCCCCCTCACAATTTGGGATCTCTTCTGATTTGGTTGAAGCATATTTTCCTGGGGTTGTTGCCACCCTTTTAGTATTTTACTTGCTCCTTCATATACTCTTATCTGGACAAAATGACAAGGCAGAAAAATTTACCACAAAAAAAAGAACAAGAGGCAGTACCAAAGGCTAGGGACCTAATCAATACAGACATTGGTAATATGTCAGATCTAGAGTTCAGAATGACGATTCTCAAGGTTCTAGCCGGGCTCGAAAAAAGCATGGAAGATATTAGAGAAACACTCTCGGGAGATATAAAAGCCCTTTCTGGAGAAATAAAAGAACTAAAATCTAACCAAGTTGAAATAAAAAAAGCTATTAATGAGGTACAATCAAAAATGGAGGCTCTCACTGCTAGGATAAATGAGGCAGAAGAAAAAATTAGCGATATAGAAGACCAAATGACAGAGAATAAAGAACCTGAGCAAAAGAGGAACAAACAGCTACTGGACCACAAGGGGAGAATTCAAGAGATAAGTGACACCATAAGATGAAACAACATTAGAATAATTGGAATTCCAGACGAAGAAGAAAGAGAGAGGGGAGCAGAAGGTATATTGGAGAGAATTATTGCAGAGAATTTCCCCAATATGGCAAAGGGAACAAGCATCAAAATCCAGGAGGTACAGAGAACCCTCCTCAAAATCAATAAGAATAGGTCCACACCCCGTCACCTAATAGTAAAATTTACAAGTCTTAGTGACAAAGAGAAAATCCTGAAAGCAGCCCTGGAAAAGAAATTTATAACATACAATGGTAAAAAAAATATTAGATAGGCAGCAGACTTATCCACAGAGACCTGGCAGGCCAGAAAGAGCTGGCATGATATATTCAGAGCACTAAATGAGAAAAACATGCAGCCAAGAATACTATATCCAGCTAGACTATCATTGAAAATAGAAGGAGAGATTAAAAGCTTCCAGGACCATGGCTCAGTGGGTTAAAGCCTCTGCCTTTGGCTCAGGTCATGATCTCAGGGTCCTGGGATCGAGCCCCCCATTGGGCTCTCTGCTCAGCGGGGGGCTTGCTTCCTCCTCTCTCTCTCTGCCTGCCTCTCTGCTCACTTGTGATCTCTCCCTGTCAAATAAATAAAATCTTAAAAAAAAAAAAAAAAGCTTCCAGGACCAACAAAAACTGAAAGAATTTGCAAACACCAAACCAGCTCTACAGGAAATATTGAAAGGGGTCCTCTAAGCAAAGAGAGAGCCTAAAAGTAGTAGATCAGAAAGGAACAGAGACAATATATAGTAACAGTCACCTAACAGGCAATACAATGGCACTAAATTCATATCTCTCCATAGTTACCCTGAATGTTAATGGGCTAAATGCCCCAATCAAAAGACACAGGGTATCCGAATGGATAAAAAAAAAAAACCAAACCCATCTCTATGTTGCCTACAAGAAACTCATTTTAAACCAAAGACACCTCCAGAATTAAAGTGAGGGAGTGGAAAAGAATTTACCATGCTAATGGAAATCAGAAGAAAGCAGGAGTGGCAATCCTTAGATCAGATCAATTAGATTTTAAGCCAAAGACTATAATAAGAGATGAGGAAGGACACTATATCATACTCAAAGGATCTGTCCAACAAGAAGATCTAACAATTTTAAATATCTATGCCCCTAACAAGGGAGCAGCCAACTATATAAACCAATTAATAACAAAATCAAAGAAACACATCGACAATAATACAATAATAGTAGGGAATTTTAACACTCCCCTCACTGAAATGGACAGATCATCCAAGCAAAAGATCAACAAGGAAATAAAGGCCTTAAATGACACACTGGACCAGATGGACATCACAGATATATTCAGAACATTTCATCCCAAAGCAACAGAATACACATTCTTCTCTAGTGCACATGGAACATTCTCCAGAATAGATCACATCCTTGGTCCTAAATCAGGTCTCAACCAGTATCAAAAGATTGGGATCATTCCTTGCATATTTTCAGACCACAATGCTCTGAAGCTAGAACTCAATCGCAAGACAAAATTTGGAAAGAACCCAAATACATGGAAAAGAAATAGCATCCTTCTAAAGAATGAATGGGTCAACCAGGAAATTAAAGAAGAATTGAAAAAATTCATGGAAAGAAATGATAATGAAAACACAATGGTTCAAAATCTGTGGGACACAAAAGGCAGTCCTGAGTGGAAAATACATAGCGGTACAAGCTTTTCTCAAGAAACAAGAAAGGCCTCAGGTGCACAACCTAACCCTACACCCAAATGAGCTGGAGAAAGTACAAGAAAGAAACCCTAAACCCAGCAGGAGAAGAGAAATCATAAAGATCAGAGCAGAAATCAATGAAATAGAAACCAAAAAAACAATAGAACAAATCAACGAAACTAGGAGCTGGTTCTTGGAAAGAATTAATAAGATTGATAAACCCCTGGCTAGAATTATCAAAAAGAGAAAGGACACAAATAAAGAAAATCATGAATGAAAGAGGAGAGATCACAACTAACACCAAAGAAATACAGACAATTATAAGAACATACTATGAGCAACTCTACACCAACAAATTTGACAATCTGGAAGAAACGGATGCATTCCTAGAGACATATAAACTACCACAACTGAACCAGGAAGAAATAGAAAGCCTGAACAGACCCATAACCAAAAAGGAGATTGAAACAGTAATCAAAAATCTCCAAACATGGGGCACCTGAGTGGCTCAGTGGGTTAAGCCGCTGCCTTCGGCTCAGGTCATGATCTCAGGGTCCTGGGATCGAGTCCCGCATCAGGCTCTCTGCTCGGCAGGGAGCCTGCTTCCCCCCCTCTCTCTCTGCCTGCCTCTCTGTCTACTTGTGATCTCTATCTCTGTCAAATAAATAAATAAAAAATATTAAAAAAAAATCTCCAAACAAACAAAAGCCCAGGGCCAGACGGCTTCCCGGGGCAATTCTACCAAACATTTAAAGAAGAACTAATTCCTAGTCTCCTGAAACTTTTCCAAAAAATAGAAATGGAAGGAAAACTTCCAAACTCATTTTATGAGGCCAGCATCACCTTGATCCCAAAACCAGACAAGGATCCCATCAAAAAAGAGAACTACAGACCAATATCCTTGATGAACACAGATGCAAAAATTCTCACCAAAATACTAGCTAATGGGATTCAACAGTACATTAAAAGGATTATTCACCACGACCAAGTGGGATTTATTCCAGGGCTGCAAGGTTGGTTCAACATCCACAAATCAATCAATGTGGTACAACACATTAATAAAAGAAAGAACAAGAACCATATGATACTCTCCAGAGATGCTGAAAAAGCATTTGACAATGTATAGCATCCCTTCCTGATCAAAACTCTTCAAAGTGTAGGGATAGTGGGCACATTACTCAATATTATCAAAGCCATCTATGAAAAACCCACCGCAAATATCATTCTCAATGGAGAAAAACTGAAAGCTTCCGCTAAGGTCAGGAACACGGCAGGGATGTCCATTATCAACACTGCTATTCAACATATTACTAGAAGTCCTAGCCTCAGCAATCAGACAACAAAAGGAAATTAAAGGCATCCAAATTGGCAAAGAAGAAGTCAAACTATCACTCTTCGCAGATGATATGATACTATATGTGGAAAACCCAAAAGACTCCATTCCAAAACTGCTAGAACGTGTACAGGAATTCAGTAAAGTGTCAGGATATAAAATCAATGCACAGAAATCAGTTGCATTTCTCTACACCAATAACAAGACAGAAGAAAGAGAAATTAAGGAGTCAATCCCATTTTCAATTGCACCCAAAACTATAAGATACCTAGGAATAAAACTAACCAAAGTGACTAAGAATCTATACTCCGAAAACTATAAAGTACTCATGAAAGAAATTGGGGAAGACACAAAGAAATGGACAAATGTTCCATGCTCCTGGATTGGAAGAATAAATATTGTGAAAATGTCTATGCTCCCTAAAGCAATCTACAGATTTAATGCAATTCCTATCAAAGTACCATCCATTTTTTTCAAAGAAATGGAACAAATAATCCTAAAATTTATATGGAACCAGAAAAGACCTCGAATAGCCAAAGGAATATTGAAAAAGAAAGCCAAAGTTGGTGGCATCACAATTCCAGACTTCAAGCTCTTATTACAAAGCTGTCATCATCAAGACAGCATGGTACTGGCACAAAAACAGACACATAGATCAATGGAACAGAATAGAGAGCCCAGAAATAGACCCTCAACTCTATGGTCAACTCATCTTCGACAAAGCAGGAAAGAATGTCCAATGGAACAAAGACAGCCTCTTCAATAAATGGTGTTGGGAAAATTGGACAGCCACATGCAGAAAAATGAAATTTGATCATTTCCTTACACCACACACGAAAATAGACTCAAAATGGATGAAGGATCTCAATGTGAGAAAGGAATCCATCAAAATCCTTGAGGAGAACACAGGCAGTAACCTCTTTGACCTTAGCTGCAGCAACATCTTCCTAGGAACATCGCCAAAGGCAAGGGAAGCAAGGGCAAAAATGAACTATTGGGATTTTATCAAGATCAAAAGCTTTTGCACAGCAAAGGAAACAGTTAACAAAACCAAAAGACAGCTGACAGAATGGGAGAAGATATTTGCAAATGACATATCAGATAAAGGGCTAGTGTCCAAAATCTATAAAGAACTTAGCAAACTCAACACCCAAAGAACAAATAATCCAATCAAGAAATGGGCAGAAGACATGAACAGACATTTCTGCAAAGAAGACATCCAGATGTCCAACAGACACATGAAAAAGTGCTCCATATCACTCGGCATCAGGGAAATACAAATCAAAACCACAATAAGATATCACCTCACACAAGTCAGAATGGCTCAAATTAACAAGTCAGGAAACGACAGATGCTGGCGAGGATGCAGAGAAAGGGGAACCCTCCTACACTGTTGGTGGGAATGCAAGCTGGTGCAACCACTCTGGAAAACAGCATGGAGGTTCCTCAAAGGTTGAAAATAGAACTACCCTATGACCCAGCAACTGCACTACTGGGTATTTACCCTAAAGATACAAACGTAGTGATCTAAAGGGGCACGTGCACCCGAATGTTTATAGCAGCAATGTCTACAATAGCCAAACTATGGAAAGAACCTAGATGTCCATCAACAGACGAATGGATAAAGAATATGTGGTATATACACACAATGGAATACTATGCAGCCATCAAAAGAAAGGAAATTTTGCATTTGCGACGACGTGGTTGGAACTAGAGGATATCATGCTTAGTGAAATAAGTCAATCGGAGAAAGACAACTATCATATGATCTCCCTGATATGAGGGAGAGGAGATGCAACATGGGGGGTTAAGGGGGTAGGAGAAGAGTAAATGAAACAAGATAGGATTGGGAGGGAGAGAAACCATAAGTGACTCTTAATCTCACAAAACAAACTGAGGGTTGATAGGGGGAGAGGGGTTGGGAGAGGGGGGGTGGGGTTGTGGATATTGGGGAGGGTATGTGCTATGGTGAGTGCTGTGAAGTGTGTAAACCTGGCGATTCGCAGACCTGTACCCCTGGGGATAAAAATATATGTTTATAAAAAATAAAATTCAAAAGTCTTCACTTCAAAAAAAAAAAAGTAATTTCATGATATGTAAATTATAAGGCTATGAAAATAAACAATACATTATTCAGTGATATATCCATAGAAGATAAACTGCATTTAAAAATTCCCAGTAAGTGGATACCTGGGTGGTTCAGTGGGTTAAACCGTTGCCTTTGGCTGAGGTCATGATCTTAGGGTCCTGGGATTGAGTCCTGCATTGGGCTTTCTGCTCAGCAGGGAGCCTGCTTCCCACCCCCCACACCTGCCTCTCTGCCTACTTGTGATCTCTGTCAAATAAATAAATAAAATATTTAAAAAAAAATCCCCAGTAAGAGATGAAACAAAATTCACTGTAGTGATGAACTCTGAAGGAAGAATAGAGGGGAATGAAATCATGAGGGATATAGCAGATTTGTCAGATAATGTTATGATAAATTGTATTAATTAATCTGGTTGATGAGTCTATCAGTATTAATTAAAAAATAAGCAAGTGTAAAAATAAATAAATAAATAAATACCTAGGAAATTGATCTGAGGATTGAGAGAACAATTTGCACAATTAGAGGGAAAGAAAGTGGCAGGTATGAGATGCAGAGGTGTGAATTAGGGGAGAGAAAGACTGCAATGCCATTTTGCAGGGAGCCCTTTTTTCAGAGAGAAGAGAAAGAGAGGGGGGAAGACAGAGAGATTTGTTGGGTTCACCCAAGAAAAACACTTCTCCAAAACCATCGACTGGGGAATTGAGAGGAACTGACTCAAATTTTTTAAGCAGCAGAGCTCAAATTCTGAATTTTAGAAGTCTTCTCCATTTGCTGGAGTCAAGTCAGATGAGCACAGCCCTGCTCCTGGGGAGAAAGAGGGCAGAGGCCCAGGAGTGGACAACGTGATGTAGGGATCCCCTGGGTCACATTGGGAGAGAATGATTCCTTTCCTGGAGTACTTCCAGAAGAAGGTATATTGTCTCTCCAAGGACAAAAACCCAGTATGTGCCACTGAAGGGATTTTTATCAGTAAGGGACAGAAACATGCACAGAGAGTAGATAATCTGGTTGCTACTTTTGCTCTGTGCTTCACCATAAACTCCAAGTAACTGTGCAGCTGTGCAACAGCTTTTCTGGGACAAAACGGCATGAGACACAGCACAGTGAGTCTCTCCACTCAAGGTATGGAGTGGATCCATGCCTGCTGGGCCCTTTAAGATTTGAAGTTTTGAATCCCAGCCATGCATCAGAGATAGAACATAGAACTGTGGCACCAGGTGTGCTGATGGCCCAGGCACAGATTCCATGAGGGCAGGGACCTGATGGAAGCCTGGGACACAAGAAGGGAGATTGTTTACTTTTTTTTTTTTTAAGATTCAATTTATTTATTTGACAGAGAGAGACACAGCAAGAGAGGGAACACAAGGAGGGGGAGTGAGAGAGGGAGAAGCAGGCTTCCCACTGAGCAGGGATCCTGATGTGGGGCTCAATCCCAGGACCCTGAGATCATGACCTGACCCGAAGGCAGATGCTTAAGACTGAGCCACCCAGGTGCCCTGATTATTCACTTTTATGTGGGGGCCTTCTGGACAGTGAAGGTCAGGAGATCCCTTTTCTGGAGTTGAAAGAGCAGGGAATGCCATTTCCCCACCCATGACCCAACAGCATGGCTAGACTTCAGTGAGCAACACAGTGCCCCAAGTGGAGGCTGGGGCCAATTATACCAAATGCCACATTCTTGTGCCCTGCACTGCAGGGGCATCCTTTCTAGGGCAGGACTGTAAGCCAGTGCAGTGGGCCTATCCACCAGAAGATCAGTATAGAACTCCTGCATACACCAAGTCTACTAATCGTAGAGTACTCCAAAGCATCAACTTCAGTTCTGGTGGAAGTAGGACAGGGTTTTCTTCCTCCCCTCCCCCCACCCTTTGGAATCAGGCTTATAGTTGTATGTTTGCTTGCTTGTTTGTTCATTTGTTCATTTTTCTCTTTTTTCTGGATCAGGTTTCTTTTTTTTTTTTTTCTTTCTTCCTTTCTTTTTCTTTGGAATCAGGCTTATGTTTTTTGTTTGTTTGTTTGTTTTTCTGTATATTTGTATTTTGTCTTATTCTTTTCTCTTTTCTTGAATCGGTCTTTTTTTTTTTTTAATCAGGTTTATTTTAATGTACAAATGAAATGAAAGCATACCTAGTTAAGTCCAAAACACTCCCCACTGAAAGCAAAGGGAAACTCTGCAAAAGACTGACATGGGGGAAATAATAGCCAAAACACAACAGCAGGGTGCACACAGCGTACACTAGAAATATTTCATGAAGTGCCAGACATTGGACAATGTATGATCCCTTCATAATATAGCATTACTTTCATGAACAGGAAACATAAAAAGCTTTCCTAACATGCAAAAGACAGAAACCTAGAAAAATGAAGAGATGGAGGAATTCTCCCCAAAAGAAAGATCAAGAAAAAATCACAGCTAGGGACTTGCTCAAAACAGATATAAACAATATATCTAAACAAAGATTTAGAATAACAATCATAAGAATATTATCTGGGTTTGAAAGAAGCATGGAAATCCCCAGAGATACCTTTGCTACAGAGATCAAAGATGTAAAATTAGTCAGGCTGACTATAAAATGCCATAACTGAGATACAGAACAGACTGGAAGTAATCACAAGGATGAAAGAAGCAGAAAGAATGAATGAATTTTATTCAAGATAAAATGATGAAAAATAATGAAGCTGAAAAGAAGAGGGAAAGAAAACTCTTAGATCACAAATGTAGATCTAGAGAACTCACCAACTCCATGAAGAGCTACAATATCTATATTGTTGGAGTCCCAGAAGAACAGTGAGGGGAAGAGGGCAAAAGGTCTATTTGAAGAACTTATAGCTGAGAACTTCCTTAATATGGGGAAGGCAACAGGTGTTTGAGTCCAAAAGCCACAGAGAACAGCCCTGAAAATCAACAAAAACAGTTCAATATCAAGACATATCACAGTGAAACCTGCAAAATACAAAGATAAAGAGAATTCTGTAAGTAGTTACTGACAAAAGGTCCTTAACCTATAAGGGTATACACATAAGGCTAGCAGCAGATCTGTCCACAGAAACTTAGAAGGACAGAGACCGTAGCATGACATATTCAATAAACCAAATGGAAAAGTATATGCAGCCAAGAATACATTATACATCAAAGCAGTCATTCGGAATAGGAGAGAGAGATTTTCCAAGACAAGCAAAAACTAAAGGAGTTTGTAAATATTAAACCAGCTCTGCAGGACATATTAAAGGAGGTACTTTGAGCGGGCAAGAGAGACCAAAAGCAACAAAGACTAGAAAGGAACAGAGACACTCTACAGGAACAACGACTTTACAGGTAATACAATGGCACTAAGTTAATATCTATCAATAACTAATCTGGATATAAATGGACTAAATGCTCTTATCAACAGACATAAGGTATCAGAATGGATTAAGGAAAAAAAAAGCGCCATAGAATGCTGCTTATAAGAGACTCATTTTAGACATAAAGACACCTCCAGATTGAAAGTGAGGGGATGAAAAAACATTTGTCATGCTAAGAAATTTCAAAAGGAAGCTAGAGTGGCAATATTTGTATCAGACAAACTAGATTTTATTTTTTTAAAGATTTTGCATATATTTTTTGACAGAGAAAGACACAGTGAGAGAGGGAACACAGGCAGGGGGAGTGGAAGAGGAAGAACAGGCTTCCCGTGTAGGAGGGAGCCCAATGCAGGGCTCAATCCCAGGTCCCTGGTAACATGACCTGAGCCAAAGGCAGACACTTAATAACTGAACCACCCAGGTGTCCCAGATAAACCAGATTTTAAACCAAAACCCACAATAAGAACTGAAGATGGGCACTATATCATAAAAAAGAGTCTATCCAACAAGAAGATCTAACAATTGTGAATATTTATGTCGCCAAATTGAGAGCAGCCAAATAATATATAAATCAATTAATAGCAAAGAAACTCATTGATAATAACACAATAATAGCAGGGACTTCAACACACCACTTAAGGCAATGGACAGATCATCTAAACAGAAGATCAACAAGGAAATAATGTCTTTGAATGACACATTGGAATACATAGACTTAACAAATATATTCAGAGAATTTCAAACTAAAGCAGCAAAGCACACATTCTTTTCAAGTGCACATAAACATTCTTGAGAATAGATCACATATTGGTCATGAATCAGCCTTTCACAAATACAAAAAGATTGAGATCATATCATGCATATTTTCAGACCACAATGCTATGAAACTTGAAGTCAACCACAAGAAAAAATTTGTAACAACCACAAATACATGGAAGTTAAAGAACATCCTACTAAAGAATTAATGGGGTAACCAGGAAATTAAAGAAGGAACTAAAAAAATACATGGAATCAAATGAAAATATAAACATGGTAGACCAAAACCTTTGGGATTCAGCAAAGGTGGTCACAAGAGGAAAGTATAGAGCAATATAGGCCTTCCTCAAGAAGCAAGAAAAGTCTCAAATACACAACCTAAACTTATACCTGAAGAAAATGGAAAAAGAACACCAAATAATGCCTAAAACCAGAAGAAGAAGAGAAATAATAAATATTAGATCAGAAACAAATAATACAGAAAATAAAAACTACAGTAGAACAGATCAATGAAATTAGGATCTGGCTATTTGAAAGAATTAACAAAATGTATGAACCCCTAGCCAGAAAAAGAGAAAAAAGAAAATTCAGAAGGAATACACATTGTTTTAAAGTGCATATGGGATCTCCAGAAGAGATCTCATATTAAACCACAAAACAAATCTCAACAAATTCAAAAAGGTTGAAATCATAACATGCATTTTTTCTACCTACAATAGTATAAAGCTAGAAATCAACCACAAGAAAAAAACTCTGGAAAGAACATAAATACATGGAGGTTAAAGTACATACTATTAAACAATGAATGGGAAAACCAAGAATCAAAGATAAAATTTAAAAAATACATAGAGATGAATAAAAAATGAAAATACAACAGTTAAAATCTTTCAAATGAAGGAAAAGTTGTTCTAATAAGGAAGGTTATGCAATAAAGGCCTACTCAAAAAAGGAAGATAAATCAATTATACAAGCTAGGCTTACACCCAAAAGAGTAAGAAAAAGAAAAACAAATTCCAAAGCCAGTACACCAAAGGAAATAATAAAGAGTAGAGAAGAAATAAATGAAATGGATATTAAAAAGCAACAGAACAGATTAATGAAACCAGGAGCTGATTCTTTGAAAATAACAAAATTGATAAACCCTTGGTCAGATTAAAGGAAAAGAGAAGAGAGGAGGGGTGAAAATGGGCTGAGAAGGGGGAGAGGGGAGGGAAGGGAAAGAAAAGGAAAGAGGAAGGGAAGGGAAAGAGAAAGGAAGGGAAGGGAAGGGAAAGGAAAGAAGAAAAAAGAAAAGAAGGAAGGAAGGGAAGGAAAATAAAAGAAGGAAAGGAAGGAAGAAAGAAAGAAAACAAAGAGAAAGGACTCAAATGAATAAGAAATGAAAGAGAAGGAACAATAATCAGCACCAAAGAAATACAAGGGATTATAAGAGAGTATTAAGAAAAATTATATGTCAACAAATTGAACAACCTAGAACAAATAAACTCCTAGAAATGTATAACCTCTCAAAACTAAATCATGAAGAAATAGAAAACTTAAACAGACCAATCACTAGTGATTGAATCAGTAATAAAAAAACTCCCAACAATTAATTCCATAAGCAGATGGCTTCAAAAGTGAATTCTACCAAAAGAGTTAATATCCATTTTTCTGAAACTATACTAAAAAAATAGAACAGGAAGGAAATATTTCAGGCTTATTCTATAAGGCCAGCATTAACATGATACAAACACCAGCTAAAGACAAAAGGGTGGGGGGAAGAAAAGGAAAGGAAAGAAAAAGAGAAAGAAAGAGAGAAAGGAAGAGAGAAAGAGGGAGAGAGGGAGGGAGAATGAATTAACTACAGGTTTTTATCTCTGATGAACAAAGACACAAAAATTTTCAAGAAAATATTAGAAAACTAAATCTAACTACTCACCATGATCACATGATTCTTATTCCAGGAATATTAGGGTGGTTCAATACTGGAAAAACCAATCAATGTGATACATCACATCAACAGGAGAAATTATTAAAAAAATGATAATCTAAATAAATGCTGAATAAGAATTTTACAAAATACAATGGTGATTCATGATGAAAACTCTCATGAAGTAGGTCTAGAAGGAACATTCCTCAACATAATAAAGGCCATATATGAAAAACCCACATCTAACATCATATTCAGTGGGCAAAAACTGGGAGCTTTTCATGAAGAGATGCTCAGCATCACTAATAATCAGGGAAATGTAAAAACCACAATGAGATACATCTCACACCTGTGAGAGTGGCTAAAATCAAAGCCACAAGAAACATCAAGCATTGAAAAGGATGTAGAGAAAAAAGAATCCTTGCACATTGTTGATGGGAAAGCAAGCTAATGGACACGATATGGAAAACACTATGGAAGTTCCTTTAAAAATTAAAAAATAATATTTCCTTTATGATTCAATAAGTCCACTACTGGGTATTTAGCCAAGGAAAATGAAAATACTAATTCAAAAAGATATATGTACCCCTATGTTAATTGAAGAATTATTAACAATAGCCAAGATATGGAAGTAACTCAAGTGTTCATCCACAGATGAGTGGATAATAGAGATATACTATGTATAAACACACACACACACACACACACACACACACGTGTACAATGTAATATTATGCAGTCATAAAAAAGGATGAAATCATGCCCTCTGCAACATTAATGACTGTAAAGCATATGATGATAAGTGAGATAAGTCAGTTAGAGAAATACAAATACCATATGATTTCACTAATATATGGAATTTAAGAAATAAAGAAAATAAGAGACCAAAAAATGGACTTTTAAATATGCTGAGCAAATGTGGTTGCTGGAAGAGAGGGTTTTGGAGGATGGGTGAAATAGGTGAAGGGAATTAAGAGTACACTTATCATCATCACACACAACACCCAGCCATGTGTTGTGCCTAATCACCAGAATGCTGTGCCAAGCCACCAGGTGCACAACTGCTCCCATGTGCTATGAGAAGTTGCAATGGTGTGGCCAGAATGACACATTGCTCAGCCACACACCCCCAGCCACCAAAATGTATCATGCCTGGCACTGCACCATGGGCCACCCTGATACACAGTCCCCAGCTATTATAACACTTTAGGGATCTGGCATAGGACTAGTGGCCCAGTGCAAATTTTGTTAATATCATTCACCTGCTCCCAAATTCCACAGAAGGCATGCCCCCTTACAGCTGGCCTTCCTGAGTTGTGCTAACAACACAGAGAGCAACCGCAGGCCACTACAGAAGAGTTATTGTAGAGAATTGCACTGAAAGGAAAAGTGACTCGGACAAAAGAGGAGGTTTAAGTAACATGCACAGGATACTCTCCTGAAGTGCCAGGTTCTGGTAAATAGGTCATTCTGCAGTGTAACACACTTCAGAGCCTCTTCTTTATAAAGTCACTACTTTCAAGAGCAAAGGACACAGCAGAATTTCTTAACACAGAGACAGAGAGAGGCAGACAAAATGAGACAGAGAAATTTATCCCAAATGAAAGAACATGACAAGGCCACAGCCAGAGATCTAAGCAAAACAGATATAAATAACATGCTTGATAGAGAATTTAAAGCAATGATCACAAGGATATTCATTGTACTTGAGAAAAGAGTAGAAGACAGGTTCGAGACCCTTACCACAGAAATAAGGAATTACATAGTAGAGATAAAGGGTTCAGTACAAGAAATAAGAAACACACATGATGGAATGAACAGCAAGCTGGAAGAAGCAGAAGAATGACCTAGAAGACAGAGTAATACAAAGTAATCAAGATAAAGAAAAAGAATTACGCAAAATGATAATAGGTTAGAGAGCTCAGTGACTCCATTAACTATAATAATATTTATATTATAGGAGTCCCAGAAGAAGAGAGAGAAAGGGGACAGAAAGTTTATTTGAAGAAATAATAGCTGATAACTTCCCTAATAGATATCCACATCCAGGAGACACAGAGAACTCTCATCAAAATCAACAAAAGCAGACCAAAAGGAAGACATATTGTAATTAAACTGGCAAAATATAGTGATAATAAATTTAAGATGAGTATGACAAAAGAAGTCAGTAACATATAAGGGATAACCCATAGGCTAGCAAGAGATTTTTCAACAGAAATTTGGTAAGCTATAAGATAGTGGCATAATATATTCAAAGTGTTGAATGTGAAAATCTGTAGTCACAAATACTCTGTCCAGCAAGGTCACCATTCAGAAAAGAAGGAGAAATAAAGAGTTTCTCAGACAAAGAAAAGTGAAAGGAGTTCATAAACATTAAACTAGGCCTTTAAGAAATTTTCAAAGGGACTCTTTGAATAGAAAGGAAAGCCCAAAATTGACAATACAGAGGTAGAAAACACACAAGCAGAACAAATGAATATTTCTATAAAAATACAGTCAAGGAATTCACAAAAAAGATACAAAAAATACAGTCAAGGAATTCACAAAAAAGATACACTTCTTATAAAAAATACCTAAATTGTGGAAAGGAGAGGAGAAAAGAATGAGTGCACACTTAAATGACTGCCAACTTAATATAGACTCTTATATGCAGAAGAGGTTATATACAAACCTAATGGTAATCATATATCAAATACCACTAATAAATATGTAAACAATAAAGTGAAAGAAATCCAAATATATCACTAAAGAAAATCAATAAAACATAAAAGAAAGACGAGAAACAATCAGAGAAATCTTAAGAAACAACCACAAAACAAGTAATGAGCAATAAATATGTATCTATCAATAATTACTTTGAATGTAAATGGAATAAATGCTCCAATCAAAAGACGTAGGACAACAGAATGGATAAGAAAGTAAGATGCATCTATATGCTGCCTATAAGAAACTCCTTTTAGACCTAAAACACATGCAGACTGAAAGTGAGAGGATGGAGAAACATCTATCATGCAAATGGATGGCAAAAGAAAGCCAAACTAGCAATACTTATATTGGGAAAAAATAGACTTTAAAACAGACTGTAACAAGAGACAAAGAAGGACACTATATAATAATAAAGGGGACAATCCAACAATAATATACAACTGTAAATATTTATGCACCCAACATAGGGAGCACCCAAATACATTAAGCAGTTAATAACAAACATAAAGGAACTAACTGATAAAAATGCAATAATAGTAGGGGATTTCATATTATGGACAGATCATTTATATTATATAAATAAATATAATATTTATATTATATTATATTATAAGTGGACAGATCCACTTATTTTATGGACAGATCATCTAAACGGAACATCAACACATATATTATGGACATGTCCACTTTATTATGGACAGATCATCTAAACAGAACATCAAGAAAATAATGGCATTTTATGACACACTGGAATAGATGGATTTAACAGATATATTCAGAACATTCCACCCTAAAAGTGCAAAATTCACATTCTTTTCAAGTGGATGTGGAACATTCTCCAGAACAGATACATATTATCCCACAAAACAAACCTTGGCAAATTCAAGTAGGTCAAAATCATACCATGCATATTTCCTGACCACAACACTATGAAACTAGAAGTCAACAATAAGAACAAATCTGGAAAGATCACAAATACATGGTGGTAAATAACATGTTACTCAACAATGAAGGGTTCAGCCAGGAAATAGAAGAAGAAGTGAGAAAAGTACATGGAAACAAATGAAAACAATCTAAACTTCTGGGATGCAGCAAAAGTAGTTCCAAGAGAGAAGTTTATAGCAACAGAGGTCAACCTCAAGAAGCAAGAAAAAGCTCAAATAAACAACCTAAACTTATACCTATAGGAGCTAGAGAAAGAAGAACAAACAAAACTTAAAACTAGGGGAAGAAATGAAATGATAATGACTAGAGCAGAAATAAATTATATAGAAGGAAAGGAAGAAAGAAAGAAGGAAAGAAAGAAAGAAAGAAAAAGATCAATGAAACCAGAAGCTTATTCTTTGAAAAAAAATCGATAAATTTCATAAACCTCTATCCAGACTTATAAAAGGGAGAGAGAAAGAGGGCTCAAATAAATAAAATCACAAATCAGAGAGGAAGGAGAGATAACCAATACCACAGAAATAAAAAAAATTATAACAGAATATTATGAAATACTATATGCCAACAAAGTGAACAACATAGAAGAAACGGATAAACTCCTAGAAACCTGTAAACTATATACATAAACAGTGAATCACAGAACACTACATCAAAAACTAATGGTGTACTCTATGATGAGTACTATAACATAATAAAATAATAATAAAAAAGGAAACCTATAAACTACTAAAACCAAAATAGGAAAAAAAAGAAAATTTGAACAGACTGGTTACCATCAGGGAAATTGACTTAGTCATCAAAAAACTCCCAACAGGGGCGCCTGGGTGGCTCAGTGGGGTTAAAGCCTCTGCCTTTGGCTCAGGTCATGATCCCAGGGTCCTCAGATCAAGCCCTGAATCAGGCTCTCTGCTCAGCAGGGAGTCTGCTTCCCTTCCTCTCTCTCTGCCTGCCTCTCTGCATGCTTGTGATCTGTCAAATAAATAAATAAAATCTTAAAAAAAAAACTACCAACAAACAAAAGTCCAAGACTAGATGAATTCACAGATAAATTCTACCAAATATTTAAAGAGTTAATAACTATTCTTCTCAATTTCAAAAAATGGAAAATGAAGGAAAACTTCCAAATTCATTCCATGAGGCCAGTATTACCCTGATACCAAAACCAGATAAAAACACCACTTCTTATAAGAAAGAACTACAGGCCAATATCCCACCATCCAACTCTTGGTTTCAGCTCAGATCATGATCTCATAATTGTGAGATTAAGCCCTGCCTCAGACTCTGCACTGAGCTGGGCATGGAGCCTGCTTAGGATTCTCTCCTCTCTTCTTCTCCTGCCCCTCTCCCCCTGATTCTGAGTTGCAAGGGTAGTTTAATATTTGCAAATCAATAAATGTGACACATCGTGTCAATAAGAGAAAGGATAAAAATTATTTCAAAAAATGCAGAAAAAGCATTTGACAAAGTACAACATTCATTCATGACAAAAACCCTCAACAAAATAGATTTAGAGGGAATATACCTCAACATTCTGAAGGCCATATATGAAAAACCCACAGGTAACATCATCCTTAATGGGAAAAAAATGAGAGTTTTTCCCCTAAGGTCAGGAACAAGACAAGGTTGTCCACTTTCAACAGTTTTGTTCAGCATTACACTAGAAATCCTACCACAGCAATTAAACAAAAAGAAATAAAAAACATTCAAAATAATAAGGAAAAAGTAAAACTTTTATTATTTCCAGATGACATGATGCTATATGTAGAAAACCCTAAAGATCTCATCAAAAAACTGCTAGAACTGATAAATTTTGTAAAGTTGCAGGATACAAAAGCAATGTACAGATATCTGTTACATTTCTACACACAAATAATAAAGCAGCATAAAGAGAAAGTAAGGAAACGATCCCATTTACAATTGCACCAAAAATAACAAGATACCTAGGAATAAACCTAATCACAGAGGTGAAAGACCTCTACTCTGAAAAGAATAAAACCCTGATGAAAGGATGACACAAATGGAAAGATATTCCATACTCATAGACTGGAATAACGAATATTATTAAAATGTCTATACTCCCCAAAGCAATCTACAAATTTAACATAATCCCTATCAAAATACCAACATAATTTTTCAAAAAGCCAGAAGGAACAATCCTTAAATTTTCATGGAACCACAAAATACCCCCAATAGACAAAGCTTTCTTGAGGAACCAAACTCGAAGCATCACAATTCTGGACTTCAAGTTATATTACAAAGCTGCAGTGATCAAACAGTATGGGACTGGCACAAAAATAGACACAAAGACCAATGGAAGAGAATATAAAATCAAAAAATGAACTCACAATCATATGGTCAACTCATTTTCGACAAAGCAGGAAAGAATTTTCAATAGGCGACAGTGTCTTTGACAAAGGAAGTTGGGAAAGCTGGACAGCAACATGCGCAAGACTGAGACTAGAACACTTTCTTACACTATACACAAAAATAGATAAACTCAAAATGTATTAAAAACCTAAAGGTGAGACCTAAAACCGTAAAAGTCCTAAAAGAAAACAAAAGCACTAATTTCTTTGGTATACGCTGTGGTAACTTCTTCCCAGATATATCTTCTGAAGAAAGGGAAGCAAAAGCCAAAATAAACTATTGAAAATTCATCAAAACAAATCCTTCTGCACAAGGAGTGAAACAATCAACAAAATTAAAAGGTAACCTATGGAATAAGAGAAGATAACTTACAAATGGCCTAGCCAATAAATGGTTAGTATCCAAAATATATAAAAAACTTATAAAATTCAACATTCAAAAAATGAATACAATTAAAAAGTATGCAGAATTCAGGAACACCTATTTCCCCAAAGAAGACATACAGATGGCCAACAGACACATGAAGAGATGTTCAGTAACACTTACCATCAGGAAAATGCAAATCAAAACCACAATGTGATATCACTTCACATCTGTCAGAATGGCTGACATCAACACAAGAAATATCAGGTGTTGGCAAGAATGTGGAGAAAAAGAAACAGCCATGCAATGCACTGTTGGTGGGAATGCAAACTTGTACAGCAACTCTGAAACACAGTATGGAAGATCCTCAAAAAGGTAAAAATAGAAATACCCTAAGATCCAGCAATTGCGCTACCAGGTATTTACCCAAAGAATAGAAAAACACTAATTCAAAGGGTTACATGCACCCTTATATTTATAGCTACATTATCTACAATAGCTGAGATATGGGAGCAGCCCAAGTGTCCATTGGCTGATGAATGGATAAAGATGGGATAGATATAGATGATAGATAGATAGATCTAGATAAAGATATAGATACACAACAGGATATTACCCAGCCATAAAAAGAATGGACTCTTTCTATTAACAAAGACATAATGTTAAATGTAATAAGCCAGAGAAAGGCAAATACCATATGATTTCCCTCATATGTGGGAAAAGCAAAGGGAAAAATACAAGAGAGTGAGAAAGACACAAATCAAGAATCAGACTCTTGATTTTGTCTTATTCTTTTCTCTTTTCTTGAGTCGGTCTTTTTTAAAAAAAAAAAAAAAAAGGGAAACAGCAGGGTGACGGATGAAATAGGTGATGGGAATTAAAGAGTACATTTGTCACGATGAGCACAGCCTGTTATATGGAAGTGTTGAATGACTATATCGTGTAAGTGAAACTAATATAACAGTGTATATTAACTAACTGGAATTAAAAAAAAAAAAACTTTAAAAAAACAAATCAACAAACTGGAAAAAAAAGTATACTGATGATGTGTACTGTGTGTACTGAGTACTATATAGAATTGAATCATTATATTGTACACCTGGAATGAATATAACAATATATATTAATTATACTTGAATTTTAAAAAATAAATTAAAATTACAAAAACAAATCCTTACACTGGTAAAACTGGGTTAGAACCATGCAAGTTGGTTTTTTTTTTTTTCTTAGTGAGCACAATACAGTCACTTTAAGTATCAAACCAGATAATGGATCTCTACATTGATTTCACCAGTACTAGTAATGCCTGAACATTTCCTTACACTGGCCAAGAGCAGAAGCTCAAATGATTTCTCTGGATGAGGTATAGGATGCTGCTTCCAGTCTTCTCTCTGACTGTGTTGACACAAGAGAGGACTATGTGATGCAAAATAGAAGTCCACTGGTTACAATTATATTCATCTGTTCCTTTTTTTTTCCTCCCTTATTCTACTCTGCCCTTCCTATAAGAGGAAAATAAATAGAATTTTCTCCTTTAACTTCATGAAGAGAAATTATAATAGTACTATTTTACCTCATTTTAATTTGTAGACCCTGACAACTCCCACAAATTCCAAGGATCACAGGAGAAATAGACGTATTTCTTGGGCCTACAAAAAGAAAGAGAGAAAACTATTTGTGTTTTCTGGAATATGGAAGTAAATGTATAATCTTTGGTAATTCACAAAAGGAATAAATAAAACTGTCCTGTTTCCTTTAATGGTAAGACCAAACGTTCATATAAATAGTCAAATGCAACATATTACATATATTACACTAAATATGCACATTTTTATAATATACATTTGGTTGTACAAACAAAAAAAGTAATGTAAAAAGAATGTAGTTTCATTACAGTTGTAAATATAACTGTAGTAACTTAATTTGATGTCAAATTAGCTATTATTGTTTCTTTCTCAATAGTATTATAAAAGTGACTACTGTTCAGCAAACTGTTACTCAAAACACTTGTATAGATCTTATCTTGATGTCCTACTACAGAACACACTACCTACTCTATTACTTGATTATCTTAATAATAAAAACATTAATCCAAAGTTATTATATCACATTATAATTATAGATGCACCCTGTATACACCTTTTCATTGAATGCCAAATAATTGAATGTTAAAAACCAATATTCAGGGGAGGCCAACTAATGCCATCATAGAGTGGACTTATGGGAGTTGAAGAAAAAATGTTCAAATTTCCCAAAGAGGTAATTATAACTTCACTACTAACAATGTAAATGTCAATTTTAATAGTTTGAAATTTTAATTTGGAAAACAACTCCACTAACTTCCAGTGTGGTTGGTACGTATGCAGTTGTTTGGAGGTAATTCTGCCATTGTTGGCTATTGTTAATGGTCATGTTTGGCACTAACAATGAGAGTTTTTCATCTAGGTAGAGATTTCTCTCTTCAACTCCTGTAATTTCCTCAAATCAATTTCTCAAATTGGAGTTGTTTGCACAGTTTAAATAAGATTCTATTTTCAGAAGACTTAAAAATGTCTTCCCATATTATTTTATCAGAAACATTTTTGCTTAGTTGTTTTACACTTGTTGCCTGAGACAAAATTTCTTTTAATCTTGGATCTAAAAATATAGCAATGGAGAAACTTAATTGGTTTCAATATAACAAATCTCCAAATTCCCACATGCATCTCAGCTTTCATTCCATGCACACTAATTTGGCATGTTCTGTGAAAGAAAATGTTGGGAGACCCCTTTTAGTAGACAGAATGCAAGAAATACTTTAGCTCTCAAGTCACACTTATTTGGTTATTTCTTTAGCAGACTCTAACAAATAAACTAGGTTCTCTATAAGTAAGCTGTCTTGAAAGTTGGCATTGTTACTGGCAGAGTACTGTGTTAAATCCTTTATTCAATCTTTAAAAAATGTAATAGCTTCTATTCCATCTTATTTAAACATCTGATAATCTGATAAAGCATTTCCATCACCTACTTTATATCTCATAAATGTTTCTGGATTAAGTAGAGTGATAACAATTTTCCTGCTTAAGGGCAGTAATTTTGTTACATAAAAATGTGTTATAATTACTATTCTAACATATAACTGAAGATTGGGGGGGCGCCATAATCTGCTTATTTACATGTCACTCCTAGCCTTTGCCACATTTATTTCATTGTAAGTCACAGTTATATGACATTTGCTTCACTGCTTTTCCATTCCATAAATAGTTTATCAATCAGATTCACTTGGTTGTTAACCATGGGAGATCTAGAAGTTTTTCAACAAGTAAAGAATTAAACCCAGCATAATAAAACAAAACAAATGTATGGTTGTATCTTTATGTCTAAATTTGTTAATATGAAAATAAGTAAAATATTAATTCAATAATATTTCTAACTTTTTTGATGATATATAGTAGAATGTAAGTCAAGGACTAGTGTTTCTGCACTAGTTTTAAGGATAAAATTCTTTGCTTAGAATATGCAGCTTGGGTCAAACCAAAAATTCTTTGATACTCATCCAAGAAAATGCTTGACATTCTATTATAGTCAGTTCAGTAAGAATTTCCTCCAAATTTTTGTCTCTATGGACTGAAAATCATCAAAAAATTTCTTTCTAAATCATTTGTGAAAACTCTTTTGCAGTTAAATAAATGCAAACAAAATATGGTTTTTAGTACATCATCTTTCTCTAACTTAAATTTTCTTCTTACTCTCATTTGTATCAAAATTTAAAATGATTTATCATAGATATTCTAGAGTCTTTCTCCCTCATGATATTTTGTAGTAGCATTCTGCTCTTAATACATTTTCTCAACTTGTACAGAATTCCCAAAAAAGAATACGAAGGCCAAAGCCAAATTTCCATGCTTCCCAAAATATGTTTATGCAAATACTCTCTCCATTAGACTATGAGAATCATAAAGAAAGGCACTGCATTTTATTTCTCACTTTCACTGTCAAGAATAGAGCATGACAGGCACTAGACAATGAACACTTGTTGGCTGAAAAAATGTATATTTAAAATAATACATCATGATGTAATGGAAAAGTATTGCATTTGCTATATTTTTTCATTGACTAGTGTTGCGATATTGAGCAATTTATTTAATATCTCTGAACATAAATTTTCTCATGTGCAGAATATTCCTGAAAGTCCCTGAGTTATTGTGATAGTTATAAGTGTATTCTAAAACACTACCCATAGGTGCCCAATATTGTGACTAAATAATAACAAAGGGGTAAAACAAGTGAAGAATGTTAATTGTTTACATTACTTAAAGAACTATTTAAAGTCCAGTATAAGCACATATTTAAGGATCTAACTTACTGAACAGAACTTACAGAGCTGAAAAAAAAAAGATAAAACGATATTCCTCCATTAAAATTATTATTTTCTCTTTGTCATAGGATAGCTCAGGATAGATATCAAACATCTAATATTTTCTAAGAAGTCTTTTGAAGTTTATTTATTTAACTCCTTGGTATCAAAAATGACTAAATCTCATTTGTTCAATGCTTGTCAATGAGAGTTTCTGCATTTAGGTCATGTTTCTGCCCAATTATTGGGAAAGCCCATACATGGTTATATTATCTCCTCATGGTCCTTTTTATGTCTAATAATTAGTAGGGCTATTTCTTGGCTTGCAACTACAAACTTGAAGGAATCTTTCCACTTATGTAAGTTCTGCAGTCTTCCAGATTTGTATGAGAAATGACCTCAATTACTCACATTATTCATTTTTTCCAATTCCCTTAAGTATTGAAAAGCACATTAACCAGAACAATGTTCTCAATATTAATATGCTCATCATTCATTGCAACATCCTCAGTCTTAATCACTGGTACCAATCACTTTTTGTATAAATACTAATGACATTAAGGTACAAGAAAATATGTAAATATCTAAGTTAATGAGATCTGCCTACATGAAGGCTCTAGTAAATATTTCCCTATTGATAGTTTCGTTGGTGATTTTTCCCACCAAATATATATACAGATCCAAATTATTTTTAGTGAAATTTGGGGCATTAGGACCCTAGCACATTAGCCCTTTTCAATGACCATTTTCAACTCTCACCTGTGTTTATTGCCTGATATTTACACTATCTAAACAATATGCTGATTTTGAGAATTGCTCAATTTTAAAATTTTATTTGCTTCTTTTCTGATAGAGACTAATTAGCTCTCTTACGAACACTCACTCAGTTCTCCTCTTTGCATTCTTTAAATATGTATATATAAATATCTGCATAAGTATATAATAAAATTGTGTTTAATTGTTAGTATTTTCATTCCTTGACTATAGAAATATTGATTGATATTTTGGTTAGGTGATATTTTTCCCAGAATTGTAAAAGTGATGCTCTCTGTATTTCAGATTTCCAGCTATAACAGCTGAGAATTTCTAGTATCAGGTTCATGATCATTTATATGAACCAATTTTTTTTCCTAAAAACATTTAGAATCTTCTCCCCAGGCTCTACTTTCTACAATTCAAAGTGTTTTAACAACTTTTCATGACCTCATTTTCTAGAACTCTTAAACTTTGAATCTCTATTATCCTAAGATGGTCATTTAATTTAATTTTTCTATCTTTTCTTGCATTTATTGCTATTTCTTCTACTGCATTTTAATTATACTTTCTGAGAATTTCTTCTTTCAAAACTACTACTAAATACATAATTTTCACTATTGCTTTTTTTCTTCAAATTGTTCTTTCCTGTTCTGCTTCTATTTTATAACAGTGTATAATTATTTTATGGGTGAATGTCTAATTTTCCATCTCCTCACATGAATAATTTTCTTTAGATTCCAAATTTCTCTTCTGTTCTCTCTATTGTTGTCTATTTCCCTCTAGTTCCTTTAATGTGTATGCTTGTCTCCAAATAACTTACATTTGAAATGCCTAACAAACTCTTACAAATCAGTAAGAAAAGGAAAACTTAAGTTAAAAATCGATGAATACTTGAACAAAATCTTCAAAAAATAATATACCCAAACAACTAATAATCATATGATAAAGTGTTCAGTGCCATCAATCATGAGAGAAATACAAAACAAGACTTCTAAACCTCATTATGATACCTAAAATTAATGGTGGACAATAACAAGTATTGATAAGAATGTGGAACCATACAAAACTGCAGTAGAATAGCTTCCATTTCAGATAGTCATGTCACACTTAGCTAAAGCCTACAAGATACTTTTTAAAAGTATGATTTTTTTTTTCTTGTCTACTTGTTTTATGTTGCAGGAATGGTGGTGGTCAAGATCCTACTGCTATTATATATATATCATTTCTTTTTTGTATTTTTAAGTGTTTTTACTTTATATGCTTTGATAGGTCATTTAGTACACTGAACACTAATATCTTCAGGATGGACTATTCCATTTAGTATCATAAAATCACGTTTTTCATATTGTTGATCTCTTCCCTTCTCAAATACTTTATCAGATAGTCATGTTGATCTTTATGCTTTGAGCATGAATGTTTGCTCTCTTATTGTTATCTTTGTTCCTTTAAAATTTCTGTGTTCATTTGGTTTATGGGTCTCTCATTTTTATTTTATTTTTTAAAAGATTTTATTTATTTATTTAACAGACAGAGATCACAAGTAGGCAGAGAGGCAGGCGGGGGGCGGGGGGAAGCAGGCTCCCTGCTGAACAGAGAGCCCGATGTGGGGCTCAATCCCAGGACCCTGGTAACATGACCTGAGCTGAGGGCAGAGGCTTTAACCCTCTGAGCTACCCAGGTGCCCCATGAAGCTCTCATTTTTAACATGATCTAAACATCTTTCTTCAACTCCTTTACCTTTATTTTAAATACTCATTCCACTGTCAATTTAATCATCCATTTACTACCCTACCCATAAACACAGAACAAAACAAAACATTGCTCTGGAGTCAGACTTCAGCAAGGTCTTTAGACCTCATCCCCTAATAAGAGATCATGATATCTCTTTCTGGCTTTTTGGTTTTTGCTTTCTTTTTAGGGTCCTCTTTATTATACCAGCCATTCAGTATAGGCAACTGGAACCGAACTAACTCTCTGGTTTGGAATTCAGAATTTATCAAAATACCAACTTCAGTCTTGCTTCATCAAGCCAGAAGAGTGGTGCTAACGTAACCAAAGTGAGAAGTTAAACATGGTACTGCAGGAAGAGTGACATCAGCATCATGGAATCACAGTCATTCCTTTTTTTCCCTACCCCTTTTTTTTTTAAAAGATTTTATTTATTATTTGACAGAGAGAAATCACAAGCAGGCAGAGAGGCAGGCAGAGAGAGAGGAGGAAGCAGGCTCCCTGCTGAGCGGAAAGCCCGATGCGGGGCTTGAACCCAGGACTTGGGATCATGACCTGAGCCGAAGGCAGCGGCTTAACCCACTGAGCCACCCAGGCGCCCCTTCCCTACCCCTTTTTTAACAATTACATCCATAACTGAGCAAAAGTGCCTCAGCACCTTACACTAAGGGACTCAAGAGTATTCTTGATCACCTGTGCATCTGAAAATAAACAAGACCTCAGGAAATGCTGTGGATCTAAGGGAGTGGAAAAACCTGCCCCATTCCTACTTGTGGCAATGAGAGAAAAAAGCTGGGCAGATACACATATGTGAAAGAGAAATTGTATAAGTTCATTGTTGGACTTGTATAAGTCCAGGGGAGGGGAGAGTCCAGGATGCCAAGGAGTGAGGAAAGAAGTATCAGGATATAGAAGAGAGAGAGGAACTCACAAGAGCCTCCCTCATCCAGGGTGACATTTCAAGAGCTAAACTGTTTGGCAGGCAGTGGCAACCTCTCCTGCAGAAGAGGTGGAAAGTAGAGATATTTCCCATAGAGGAGATCAAAGTAAGGTAGTGAGTGACTACCTGCCTACCCAAGTTGTATGGATTGTGGCTAGAAAACTCCATTTCCCTTTAGTAGCACCCTAATTTCTGAGGAGTAGTGGCCATGATTAGGAGAAAGAAGAAAGAGAAAGAAGTAGAAAAGATTATCAGAGGACATCAAAGGAGCCCAGGTCCTGTTATCTGCTTCAGGACTTCATCAGGAAGTCTGTTCACAAATCTCCAGGAGTGTCCCACTAGAAGATCTCCCCACCAGGTCTTTGGGCACCCCCCCCAAAAAAAAGCTCCAAGTGTTAAACCCTATATATTCTTGGAACAGTTCCTTATGTATTCTACCTAGTGAATTCAGAAGAGTGATGCTAGTAGATAGGGAGCCCTTTTCAGAAAATAGACAAATATCAGTGGACAAGGAAGAAGCCACAAACCTGAGCTATAGCACTATCTTCTGAAATACAGAAGAAAGGATTCTACTAGCCAGGCTGATGAATTACAAGGCCCAAAAAAACCCACAAAATTTAATTAAGAACGTATCTGCTACTTCAAATGCAAAATCAGGAGCACATGCTGACAAATATTTAAAAATCAAGAAAATATAGTATCACAAAAAGAATATAATAATTCTCTAACAAAGGAATTCAGCATCATAGAATACCACAAACTAATTGATAAAGAATTCAAAATAGTTGTTATGAAAAAAATTTTTAAAACTACAAGAAAACTCAGAAAAACAATTGAATGAAATCCGAAATAAAATTAATGAACAGAAACCATTCATTATCAAAGAGACTGAAATGATAAGGAAGAGCCAAAGAGATTCAGGCACAGAAATGTTCAATGAATGAAATAAAGAATGCCAAAGAGTGCAACTGTACCAAGGCAGACCAGATGGAAGAAACAATAATGACTTGGAATATAGGAATAAAGAAATAATTCAGTTAAAGAAAGAGAACTAAGATTGTTTAAAAGTGGAGAAAGCCTATGAGAACTATCAGATTCATTCAGAAAGGCAAATATTAGAGTAACTGGGATTTCAGAAGGAGAAGAAAGGGAAGGGACACAGTTTATTTAAAGAAATAATAGGTGATTATGTCCCAAACCTTGCACATACAAACCCACTAAGCTAAATGATAAAACAAATAAACAAATGAAAAAACAAGGAAAACAAAACAAACAAACAAAACTTAAATGCAGCTAGGCGAAGAAAAAAAGAAAGTAACCTACAAAGGAACCCCTAACTAGGCTATTAGCAGATTTCTCAGCAGAAACCCTGTCAGCCAGGAGAGAGTGGAATGACATATTCAAAATATTGAAAGATGTTGTTTTGCAAACTAGTCCTGTATACAGAAGGCAGAGAGAAACTGAGGACTGAAACTGAAGACCACCCTAGATTTGTAGGTGACAGATTTAATAAGCAAGGAATCTTATAAGTTTTGTCTTAGGTGGTTGCAAGATGAGTAGATCTGCACACCTGCCTTCCAGAATCTTTTAAGATCACATGAAAGTTTTAACTGGCTTCAGTCACATATGCCATCCAGAGGGGCTCAAAACATAATGTTCTCTCAAGGCTGTGTTTTTGAAAAATTGTTTCCCCTGTGGGAACAGTGGGCAGAGCATACATTCTAAAGACAGGAGAGGTAAGGAGGCTCCAATTGCCCAGGACTAGCTTAAAGGCTAAGCAACAGTAACACCTCAAATACCCGCTCCAACAAAAGAAAAAAAATGACACCACAGGACCCGCCTTACAAGAAATGCTGAAAGGAGTTCTTTAAGCTGAAAGGAAAAGACACTAATCACTGACATGTAAGCATATAAAAGTATACAATATGCTGGTAAGGTGAATAGAAAGTAAAAAAACTATAACTCTATCAGGATGGTGTATTAATCACTCAACAATAGTATAAAAGTTAAAGAGTAGTAAAAGTAACTATAGATACTACAAAGTGTTAATGAATACACAACTAAATTAGATAAATTTTAACATCAATAATATAAAAGAGAAAAATAAAAAGGTGGCATCTTTATAGGTGTTTGAAGATATGTTGCTATCAACCTAAAACAGACTGTTTTAACTGTAAGATGTTTTATGTAATCCACAAGGTAACCACAAAGCAAAAAGTGAGAGTAGAGCAACAAAAGACTAAGAAACTGGAAATAGAACATATCACCACAGAAAATACACAATTTACACAAGTAGGTAGAGGGAAAAAGAAGCAATGGGAATACAAAATAATCAGAAATTAATTAATAAGATGGTATTAGTATGTCCTTACATATCAGTAGTCATTCTAATGTATATGGATTGAATTCACCAATCAAAAGTCATAGCATAACTGATTTTTTTTGTTTAAAAAAAAAGGACCCAACTATATGCTATCTACAAAAGACTCATTTCAGCTTTAAAGAAACACATAGTATCTAAGTGAAGGAATAGAAGATATTCCATGCAAATGAGGCCAAAAGAAAATAGAGTTAATCATATTTAAGCAAAATGGACTTTACACCAAAAATGGTAATGAGACAAAGAAGGTCCTTATACAATGAAAAAAAGCATCACTATATCAGGATATAATAACTATAAAGATGCATTCACCCAACATTGGAGCACTTAAATGTATTAAGCAAATACTAACAAATCTGGAGGGAAAAATAGACAACAGTAGTAATAAGAGGGAACCCCAGAACCACTCAGCAATGGATGGATCTTCCAAGAGAAGAACAACACAGGTATTTTGGAATTGAACCATACTTTAAACCAAATGGACTTAGACATTTACAGAACATTCCAAGCAACAGCAAAAGAATAAACATCTTTCCTAAGTGCAAACAAAATATTTTTCAGGATAGATGAAAACAAATCTTACTAAAATTTAAGAATATTGAAATCATACAAATAATCTAATAAACATGATAGTATGAAACTAGAAAGGAACATATAGTGGAAAGCTGGAAAATCTACAAATATGTGGAAACTGAACAACACACATCTGAATAAACAATGGACCAAATAAAAAAATAAAAGAAAATTTTAACATGCCTCCAAATAAATGAAAATGGAACCACACATACTAAAACATATGGAATGCTGCAAAAGGAGTTCTGAGACAAAAGTTAAACTGAAAATGTATGTATTATGAAATTCAAAAGATCTCTAATGAATACCCTAATTTGCCCCTCAAGGAACTGGCGGGGGTGAGAACAATTTAAGTCCAAAGTTAGCAGAAAGAAGGAAATAATAAAGTTCTGAATGGAAATAAAGAGATAGAGACAAGAAAAACAATATAAAGGATTAATTGAAATCATGGACTGGTTTTTCAAAAAGATAAAATTGACAAACCTTTTGCTAACTAAGAAAAAAGAGAGAAGACTAAAATACATAAAATTAGAAATGAAAGAGGAGACATTAAAACTCATGCTGCAGAAATACATAGGATGATAAGAATCTACTGTGAATAATCACATGCCGATGAATTAGACAATCTAGAAGACATAAATTCCTAGAAATGCTCAATATACCAAGATTTCATCAAGAAGAAATAGAAACTCTGAACAGAACAATAATAAGTTAAGCAATTGAATAAGTAATTGAAACTTCCCACTACAGAACTGCAGTACCAGACAGCCTCCTTAGTCAATTCTACCAAACATTTAAAGAAGAATTAACACTAATCCTTCCCAAACTCTCTTCTCAAAATTGAAGAGGGAATACTTCCAAACTCATTCTTTCGGACTAGCATTATCCTGATAACAAAAACAGATAAGGACACTATAAGAAATCCAATATCCTGGATGAGTATAGACACAAAAATTCTCAATACATTAGCAAACCCACACATTAAAAGGATTATATACCATGACCACATGAGATTTATCATTGGAATGCAAGGAGGATTCACATCTACAAATTAATAAATGTGATACATCACATCAATAGAAAGATAAATCACAAGATCATCTAAATAGATACAGAAAAGCATGTTAGAAAATACAATATCCTTTCATGATAAAAAGCCTGAACAAATTGCATAGAGAAGGTACATACTTCAACATAAGAAAGGCCATATATGACAAACCCACAGCATATTCAATGGTTAAAAAAAAAAAAAGAAAGAAAGCTTTTCCTTGAAGATCAGGTACAAGAAAAGGATTCCCACTCTCACCAATTTTATTCACTATAGTACTGGAAATCCCAGGTAGAGGAATTAGGCAGGACAGGGAAATAAGTAGCATTCAAGTCAAAAGGAAGCAGTACATTGTCATTATTTGCAGATAATGTGATTTTTACACAGAAAATCCCAAAGTCTCAATCAAAACCTGGTAGATCTAATCAATGAATTTTATAAGGTTGCAGTAGATAAAACCAACATACAGAAATCAGTTGCATTTCTATATATCAATAATGTAATAACTGAAAAAGAAATAAAATTATTTTGTTCATAATAGCATCAAAAACAACTAAATACTTAGGAATAAACTTAGCCAAGGTGGGGGGAAAGATCTGTATGACAAAAACTACAAGAATTGTTTGAAAAAAATGAAAGACAACACAAACAAATGAAAGGACATCCCATGTTCACAGATCAGAAGAATTAATATTGATAAAATGCTTTATTCTATCCAAAACTATCTCCTACCCAAGTGCCAATTCCAATGACATTCTTCACAGAGATAGAATAAATAATCCTAACATGTATAACATGTATATGGAATTGGCAAAGATCCCCAATAGCCAAATTAATCCTGAGAAAGAACAAAGCAAGAGGCATTACACTTTCTAATTTCCAACTATTCTACAGAGCTGTACTAATTAAAAGAGGAAGTTACTGGCACAAAAGCAGACACATAGGCCAAAGGAACAGAATTGAGATCCAGAATTAAACCCCCACATATACTGTCAACTGATACTTGACCAGAGAGACAAGAACACCTAATACAGAAACGATAGTCTCTTCAACAAATGGTAATGGGAAAAGTGATTAAATGCACATAGAAAAATTAATCTGGACCTCTACCTTACACTACTCACAAAAATTAACTCAAAATGGATGAAAGACATAAACATAAGATATGATACCATAGCATGCTAGAAGAAAGCAGAAGGAAGAAGCTCCTTGATATTGGCCTTGACAATAAGTTTTTGGATGTAACACCAAAAGCACAAACAATAAAAGCAAACATCAACAAATGGGACTACAATAAATAAAAAGCTTTTGCAAAACAAAAGATATGATCAACAAAATAAAATGGCAACTTATAAAATGGGAGAAAATATTTGGAAACTAAATATCAGATAAGGGATTAAAATGGAAAATATATAAAGAATTCATACAAATCAGTAAAAAAAAATCTGATAAAAGTAGGCAAAATTCATAGACACTTTCTTCCAAGTGACCAAGAGGTACATGAAAAAGTGCTCAATATCATTAATCATCAAGGAAGTGCCAATCAAAACCATAGTGAAATGTTATTTCGCACTGTCAGAATGGCTGTTCTCAAGATGACATAAGGTAAGTGTTGGTGAAGATGAGTAAAAAGGGAACCCTTGTACAATGTGGGAATGTAGATTGGTGCAGCCACTATGAAAACAATCTGGAAATTCCGCAAAATATTAAAAAAGGAACTACCATGCAATCCAGCAATTCCGCTTCTGAATATATACCTAAAGAAAATGAGAACAGGGTATCAAAAGGATGTATGCTTTTTCTTGTTTATTGCAGAATTATTCACCATAACCATGGTATGGGAAAAACCTAAGTGTCCATCAGTGCGTGAATGGATAAAGAACTGTGCTATATATTTACATAATTGAACATTTTTCAGCCACAAGGAAGGAGATACAGGCATTTGTGCCAATATGGATGGACCTTGAATACCTTAAGTAACTGAGATGATTGGAACAGAAAAAGACAAGTACTATCTGATATCACTTAAACATGGGATCTAAAAAAGCCAAACTTGTAAGAACAGAGAATGAAATGGTGGTTAACAGGGACTGGTTGTGTGACAAAATTGGAGAAACGTTGTTTTAAGGATACAAACTTGCAATGTGTAATAAAGAGATCCTATAGATCTAATGCACAGTAGTGAATACATGCTACAATTTTGTATTATAATCATTAGACTTGCTAAGAGACTAAATCCCAATTTTTCCAATGACTGGAAAGAAATAATCATGAAGTGATAGAAATACTAATTATCACTGCATTAACAATCATATTATAGTATACAAATGTATCAGATCATTATGTTGCACATCATAAATTTATACAATGTTATATGTCACACATATTTTAATTAAAACAAAAAACAAAAGCATAGCACACCAGTACAGGACAGAGCTCTGCCCTGATGTCACTTCCCTAGTGAAGGTGAACAATCATAACAGCAATATTAGAACTTCCCTTCGAAATAGTATTTGTTTTATACCTAACGTTCACAAAACCTAGTGTTTTGTGAGTATGTGTGTTAAAGATGAAAGAAAGATGTCTTTTGTCCTTTTTTCTACCTACACAATGTCTTTTTATTCCTTGTGTTCGTTTATATTGATTTTGCTTATTACAAAAATGCTGAAATAAATATTATATTTTATAGATTTATGTGAACACTTCTATAAGATTAACTTTGAGAAATAAAATTGAGGGTGCTCACTTTGACAGCACATTTACTGAAATTGGAAGGATATGGAGATAGGAGGTATGGCTGTTGCACAATGTTGACACACTCATGAACAGTTCCATATTTTTCATAAAAAATAAATTTTTAAAAATGAAAAAAAGAAAATTTGGGGAGATAGGGTATATACATTTTAAGGCTTTTGATAGGTTTCAAATTGGCCTTTCACTCATCTTTTAAGAGTACATAGAGGAGTATCACATGGAGGTGTTACTTTGCATTTATTTTGTTTTGCCAATTCTGGAAATCTTCATTATTTTTACCTTTGTCAATATGATATACAAACTATATTTTTTTGTCTCAGATTTTACTTTCACAAATTCACTTAATATTTGCCCTAACAGATACCGTGTTCTCATAAAAACAGTATTTTATTGTTTTTAAGTGATATGAAGACAAAGGAGAAAGAAAAGGAGAAAATAAACTCTACCATCTTGATTTGACATTAAAATTGAACCTTGGATTTAATAAACAGGATATCAAAATCAGAACCATATAAATTTCCAGGCCCTACTCTGAGATATCCTGAGTCAATGGTGTCTGACCCTCAGTAGTTTTTAAGTTCCCCAGATTATCTAATGTAAAACCTGATCTAAAAATCACTAATTAGCTCATGCTCCATCTTTATTCTCTAAAGGAAAGTGGTATTCCTGATAATAAAAAAGGATCCCTGAAAGACAAAAGAGCTAGATTTGGAAAAGCCACTTGATACAAGATATTGAGCATACAATACAAGATATTTAAGCTTTGTTGGTCTCAGTTTTCATCTATAAACCTTAAAACAAGGGTACATGGGTGGCTCAGTTGGTTCAACATCTGACTCTCAATTTCAGCTCAGGTCATGATTTTGGGGTCCTGGGATTAAGCCCCACATAGAGCTCTGCACTCAGCAAAGAGTTGGCTTGAGGATTCTCTCCCTCACTCCCTGCCCTTCCCCCACTCATGCTTTATCTCTAATAAATCAATAAATCTTCAAAAAATAAAACTGGAATGCCTGGGTGGCTCACTCAGTGAAGCATCTGGCTTCAACTCAAGTCATGATCCCAGGATCCTGGGACTGATTCCCATGTCGCGCTCTTTGCTCAGTAGGAAGTGCTTCTCCCACTGCCTGTTGCTCCCCTGCTTGTGCTCACTCTTGCTCTCTCTCTTCATATAAATAAATAAAATCTCTTAAATAAATAAATAAATAAATAAGACCTAAAATATATTAAATGTCCACCTCACAGTATTATTTGGAAGTGTATATGAGGTAATGTGTATGATTTTTTTTAAAACTAATAGCTGCCTCTTAGTTATATTCTATTCATTAATTCATCTGTTTTTCCACTAATTCACTAAGTATTTATTGAGTACTTACTATATAGCAGATGCTAGGGATTATTAGAAAACAAAACAAGCTTCATGACCTTTTAGAGCTTAGATTCTGGAGGTGGAGAAGAAAACTAAAAATAAATAGATCCATTGATAGATAATATAATGGGAGGTAGCATAAAGTATCATATAGAAAAATAAACAATGGAAATAAAATTAAAAAGTGAGAGGGCATACAATCTTAGTTTGGATAATCAAAAAACTCTTGTGGAGGAGGTAATATTTGTGTAAAGACCTCATTGAAATGAGGAAATAAGCTACTGGAATATCTGCATAGAAAATTCCTGCAATGAATATTTCATTCAGAGATAATGAAATAGAGTTGGTATTCTTTCTGTTGTTTATTTTTTTGTTTTTTGTTTTTTTTTTTTATTTTTGGTTTGAAGCTTGGGTTTTTATTTGTTTGGTTGGTTTGGTTTGGTTTTGAGATTAGCTAGTAAGCTAGGGACCTAGTAACATCACCTGGAAAGGAATAATGTAGACTTCGTTTTTTGTTTTTTGTTTTTAAGATTTATTTATTTATTTGAGAGAGAAAGAGAGAGAGAGAGCACAGATGGAGAGTGAAAGGGAGAAGCAGACACCCTACTGAGCAGAGGGCCTGACATGTGTCTCAACAGGTCAGTCCCATGACCCTAAGATCATGATCTGAGCCACCCAGCTACCCTGTAGACTGCTTTTTATTTTAAAGGTGGAAAGAAATCATTGCAGGTCTTTAGAAGTGGAATAATGTAAATAATCTTTATTTTTTTAAGAATGATTATTAAGAGTGGTGTAGAGGGCAAGAGTGAATACAAAGCATATAGTTAGGAGTCACTTTCATTTTGTTATTCATTTGCCTAGAGTAATACTGGGGAAGGTATTGAGAAATAATAATTTCAAAGACATATTTTTGAAATTAGAATCAATTTGCTTTGCTACTAGATATGACACAGGTTTCAAAAAAACTATGACACTTTAAGTTTTAAAAAACTACAAATTTTATAATATACTAAACAATAGACTTGATTTACATAATTTATCTCAATCTTAAAATAGCCATCAAATTCAGTGACATTATGCCCATTATAAAAATTAGGAAAGATTTTAGAGAAATTTAGTTTCTGGGCATCATACAAAGAATGAATTGTTTGTTTAATTTTGTTTTGATTTTACTCCACATTCCTGATATTGTAAGGAGTAATAAAACTGTTTTTATATTTTAAATGTTTTTCCATTGCTGATACTGTTTTCAATCTCATTTTCAATGATGGGGAAACCCAAACACAGGTGAGATTATACACAGAAATTGGTATTCAAGAAACCCAAGATATGAACAGAAAATGATCAGCACTTTGTTGTTTCTGAGGTATAAAGGGTGAGGTACAAAGTCTGGCAAGACAGGTTGGAGTTCCTGGGAGGGGTTTGTCCACTGTAATGAGTAGCACGGACCTAGACACTGAACCAGCTATTGTCTTAAAACCAAAATATTTACTGCTAGATTTTTAGGTCAGAAGACTTGAAATTACTAGCCTCTTGACAGTCTGTGGGAAATCACAAAAAATGAGCTATTCTTTAAAAGTATATGCTTTACATAAAAAAAAAATCACTTTAGAACTGACCAAAATAGATCACAACTATTACATTTCCTGTCCATGTAGTTCTCATTTTTTTAATTCTTGGATTGAAATAACTTACTGAAATCCCCTAGTTCCTTTCTTTAACATTTCAAAGGTTAATGATCATTAATTGCTATGGATTAATGCAAAAATTATAGCTTTAAAGTCCTTAAAAGTCTACCAGTTTCATCTTTTTAATGTTTTGCAAATCTGTTTTCATTTTCCAGGAATATGTCAAAATTTCAAGTGTGGTTTAACTACCATGGTAACTGGCAACCAAGTCTGCTAATATAAATCAAAAAGTTACAACTAGTTGCCTGAAGAAAATATTTCTGACTCTTTTTCTCGGTCTATCTCTAACCCTATGACTTTAAATTGTTCTGACAAGCAGCACATAATTTCTTTGGAGTGACTACCTCTTATATAAGAAAATCAAAGTAAAGAACATGAAAATAGTTGGCAACAATGACCAGATTTTCACACATTCCATTCTATTTTAAAATTGTTGCTAAGTCACAGCACAGCTGGTTTTCCAGAGTATAAAGAAATAATTTACCATTTTCATCGTATTAATGTGTCAAACCACTTTCTCTTTACTGTGCACAGGAACGTAAGCCTTCCATGTCATGGGCTGGTATAATAGCAAACCTCTATTTTGGCCTGTTGTGTGTTATACTTTATGAAATACTTTAGTATTGTTTGTTTTGTTTTGATTGGCTGTCTTCTACATTTAGAAAAAGGAATGGAAAAATAAATGGTATTAGCTACCATTTTAAAAGCTTGGCTTCAGAAATACTTATTAACATGAAAATGTCAAGTCGGTAAACAAGGGAGAGAGTTAAAAACAATTGTTCATTGTTCTATTGTACAATGAAAGTCTTCCTCAGCTGGTCACCTATATCACAAGTATTTTAGAACAATAATACTGACTTGCAGCTACCTCCAGTTCTAAGAGAGTTTGAGTTATTAGTCTATGTTAAAATATAAAGTTATTTTGTATTTTAGGTATTTTCATTCTTGTCATTTGATACTTACACACTTGGTAATTTGTTGTATTGTCTCTGCATCCTCCATTAACACCTCATTCCACAGAAGTTTTATTAGCTTTTTTGGACTTAACTGGTAATGGAATATGGAACAGTGGAGTTTTGTTGTTACAAAATAATCTCAAGGTGACCTCATGAAATGCTCTAACCCCTCTCTAAGGCTCTCTGGAAATGGCCCTAAGTGAAAGGGACTGGCAAAAGCCTTCACAGCATATAGAAGGATGTCTGAAGAAAGTAAGACCTCTCCTCCAGGAACTAAAAGTTTATGAGGCTGAACCAGTATATGACAGGGATTATTATAATATGAAACCGAAGAAATAAGTTGGAATAAGAGCTTGCAAGATCTAACAGGGCGTACAAGTACACCCCCCAGAGATAATCAGGATTTCGTCCCAGACCACTGCATTAAAGCAAATAAAATGAGTCAAAATAACTTCTTGGTTCCCCAAGAAATAACATAGAAGTTATGTTTAGTCTATACTGCAGCCTATTAAGTATGCAACAACAGCATTATGTCTAAAACACAATGTACATACCTTAATTTAAAAATACTTTATTGCTAAGAAATGCTAAACATCATAAGAACTTACAGCAAGTTGTAATCTTTGCTGGAGGAGGATCCTGCTTTGATGTTGATGGCTGCTGAGAGCGATCAAAGTAGTAGTTGCTATTGGTTGGGGTGACTATGGCAATTTCTTAAAATAAGACAATAGTGAGGACTGCCACACTGATTTACTCTTTCTTTAACAAATGATTTGTCTGTAATATGATGTTGTTTTACTCAGAGTAGAAGTTTAAAAATTGGAGTCAATCCTCTCAAATCCTGCCACTACTTTATCAACTAAGTTTATGGAATATATAAATCCTTTGTTGTCATTTCAATAATCTTCACAACATCTTCACAGGAGTAGATTCCTTCTACTTTGGAACCTTCCTCTGCCCATTCTTAAGAAGCAACTCTTCATCATTTGAGTTTTGTCATGAGTTGCAACAAGTCAGTCACAGCTTCAGGCTTCACTTCTAAATCTAGATCTTTTTCTATTTCCACCACATATCCAGTTCTTTTGTCTTTGAAATTTCTAACCTCTCAAAGTCATCTATGAGGGTTGGAATCAGCTTCTTGCAAACTCCTGTTATTTTTGATATTTTAACCTCTTCCCATGAATTAAGAATGTTCTTAATGGCATCTATTATGGTGGATCCTTCCCTGAAGGTTTCAGTTTACTTTCCCAGATCCACCAGAGGAAATGCTATCTAGAGCTACAACTTTATGAAATGTATTTCTTAAATTATAAGACGTAAAAGTCAAAATGACTCCTTGATCTATTGGCTTCAGAATGGATGTTGTGTAAGTAGGTATGAAACATTAATCTCATTGTACATCTCCATCAGAATTCTTGGGTAACTCGGCGCATTACCAACAAATAGTAATATTTTGACAGATTTTTTGGCTTTTTTTTTTTTTTTCTGAGCAAGTAGGTCTCAACAGCGGCTTTAATATAGTCAGTAAACCATGCTGTAAAGATATCATTCAGGCTTTGTTGCTCCATTTATAGACCACCGACAGAGTAAGTTTAGCATAATTCTTAAAGGCCCCAGGATTTTTGGAATGATAAATGAGCACGGACTCCAACTGAAGTTCACTAGTCATATTAGCCCCAAAGAAGAGTCAGCCTCGAAGGCTTGAGAGTCCACTGAAGCCATGAAAACAGGTATTGATGTCTCTATAGACACTGAAGCCCTACACAGCATCATCTTCCAATATAGGGATGTTTTATCTACATCAAAAATCTGTTTAGTGCAGCCACCATTATGAATTATCTTAGCTAGATCTTCTGGAGAACTTGCTATAACTTCTATATCAGTGCTTGGCTGCTTCACCTTGTACTCTTTTGTTATGGAGATAACTTCTTTTCTTAAACCTCATGAACCAACCTCTCCTAGCTTCAAAATTTTCTTCTGCAGTTTCCTCACCTCTCTGAGCCTTCATATGATTAAAGAAAGCTAGAGCCTTCTACTGGATTAGACTTTGGTTTGAAGGAATGTTGTAGCTCATTTGATTTTCTGTCCAGACCACTAAAACTTTTTCCATATCAAAAATAAGGCTGCTTCACTTTCTCATCACTTTCACTGGAGTAGTACTTTTCCTTTTCTTCAAGAATTTTCCCTTTGCATTCACAACTTGGTATCTGAACAAGACTAGGCTTTCAGCATTATCTTGGCTTTCAACATGCCTTCCTTGCTAAATTTAATCATCTCTACCTATTTTTTTTAAAGATTTTATTTATTTATTTGACAGAGAGATCACAAGTAGGCAGAGAGGCAGGCAGAGAGAGAGGAGGAAGCAGGCTCCCCGCCGAGCAGAGAGCCTGATGCGGGGCTCAATCCCAGGACCCTGGAATCATGACCTGAGCTGAAGGCAGAGGCTTTAACCCACTGAGCCACCCAGCTGCCCCAATCATCTCTACCTTTTGATTTATAGTGAGAGACATGTAACTTTTCTTTTCAACTGAATACTTAGGTATTCACTGTAGGGTTGTTAATTAGTCTCATTTTAATATTCTTGTGCCTCAGGGAATAGGAAGGTGTGAGGAGAAGGAGAGAGAGGTGAAAATGGCCAATTGGTAGAGCAGTCAGAACACATCCCATTTATTACGTTTTTGTTTTATGTGGGTGCAGTTCATGGTACCCCAAAGCAATTAAAGTAGTAACATCTAAGATCACTGATACAGATCACCATAAAAATAATACTGAAATATTTTGAAATATTGTCTATCTCCCTATAAAGAAAAAGAATTGATGCTCCCTGTATGTGAGCAAAAAGACTACAGGGAAAAGAAAATTTTAAAATATTGTGAGAATTACCAAAATGTGACACAGAAAAATCAGGAGCAAATGCTCTTGGGAAAAAATGGGGTTAACAGACTCGCTTAACGCAGGGTTGCCAATAACTTCAATTTTCTAAAAAACACAATATTTGCAAAGCACAACAAAATAAAACACAATAAAATGTGGTATGCCTATGTTAAAGATTTTAGTATTATCCTCACAATATCAGGAAGCCACCTAAAGACTTCAGGTGGAGAGACACATGATCTCATTTAGTTTTGGAAATGTCATTTTGGTTTTAGTTGAATAGGGCAAGAACAGATGTGAGACAATAATAGTCAAAATGAATAAATGACAAATACAGCCAGTATAGGACCAGTATAAAGTTAGTCCATGTCCACCAAAATCTTCCTACAGAGTAAATTTTGACTCTACAGTCAAAACAACAGCCTTTGACCTTAAGGACATATCATGCGTTAATATGCAAATATAGGACGTAAAAGATTTGTTACTTAATACATACGCGGTTTAGTTTTGCAGATAATAAGAGTTCTGGAGATTACCTGCAAAACAGTGTGAATGTACTTGACACTACTGAACTGTATATTTAAATAATGTTAAGATGGTAAATTTTATATTTTACCACGATTTTTTAAATCAAAAAAGGGGAGATACATGTGAGTTGCTTAATTCTTTTTTTTTTTTTAAGATTTTGTTTATTTATTTGTCAGAGAGAGAGAGAGCGAGCACAGGCAGACAGAGTGGCAGGCAGAGGCAGAGGGAGAAGCAGGCTCCCTGACGAGCAAGGAGCCTGATGCAGGACTCGATCCCAGGACGCTGGGATCATGACCTGAGCTGAAGGCAGCTGCTTAACCAACTGAGCCACCCAGGCATCCCGAGTTGCTTAATTCTTTACAAAACACTACTATGCATTGCTTTTTATATTTGATCTCATGAAGAAAGCAATATTAGGCTCATTAGCAGATTAAAATACTGAAACTCAGAGCAGTTAAATAAATTGCATGAGGTTAAATAGATTTTTAAATGGAAAAACTCCATTTTTTTCCAGGATCTTTGATTATAATCCTGTACTATTTCTACTGCCCCCCAAAAGTTCTGGAAACCTATTTTGGTTCAAGGAGAAGGTAGGAAAAGGTTTTACCATTGATTAAAAATTAGAGACCATATGTTAGAATTCAGGTAAGAGCAAATAATTTTAAAATGTCTAAGAGTCTTAAAAACAAATTTACCTACCCCAGGCCATATTTTTACCTGTGCTAGTCCCTACCTGATATAATATCATCCTACTAAAAAAAATACCTACTACTGACCCCAAATGCCCACAGCAGTCTTGAGAAAGCAAAACAAAGCATCATACTCCATATTTCAAACTATATTACAAAGCTATAGTAATAAAAACATTATGGTATTGGCATAAAAACAGATACATAGACCAATGAAACAGAGTACAGAGCCCAGAAATAAACCTATACATATAGGATCAATTAATTTATGACAAAGGAGACAAGAGTATAAAATGGGAAAGGGCAGTTTCTTCAATGAATAGTGTTGGGAAAACTGGATAGCCACATGCAAAGGTATGAAACTGGACCACTTTCTTATACCATACACAAAAATTAACTCAAAATGGATTGAAGATTGGAACATAAGATGTTAAACCATAGAACACATAGAAGAAAACATAAGCAGTAAGCTCCTTGACGTAGGTCTTGGCAATGAGTTTTTTAATTCAGTACCAAAATTGAAGGCAACAAAAGTAAAAATAAATAAGTGGGACTACGTCAGACTAAAAGGCTTCTCTGCACAGCAAAGGAATCCATCAACAAAATGAAATGGCAGCCTACTGAATGGGAGGAAATACTTGTAAATCATATAGCTGATAAGGAGTTAAAACCCAAAACATAATAAAAACTCTAACAATCAATAACAAACAACCCAATTAAAAAAATGGGCAGGGGATCTGAATAAAAACTTTTGCAATGATATATTACTGGCCAACAGATATATGAAAAGGTGTTCAATATCACTAATCATCAGGAAATATAAATCAAAACCACAATGAGAGATCACCTCACACCTGTTAGTATGGCTATTACCAAAAAGACAGGAAATAACAAGTGTTGATGAGAATATAGAGAAAACTGACCTCCCATGTACTGTGAGAGGGAAGATAAATTGGTGTAGCCATTTCAGAAAACAACACAGCAGTTCCTCAAAAAATTAAAAATATAACTACCATATTATTCAGAAGTCCCACTACTGGGTATATATCCAAAGAAAACAAAAGCACTAACTCAAAGAGATACATGCATTACCATGTTCAGTGCAGCATCGTTTATATTAGCCAAGCTATGAAAATAACCTAAATATCCATTGATGGATGAATGGTTGTAGAAAATCTGTTTTAGGGGCACCTGGGTGGCTCAGTGGGTTCAAGTCTCTGCCTTCCACTCAAGTCATGATCCCAGGGTCCTGGGATCAAGCCTTGCATCAGGCTCTCTGGTCAGCAGGGACCCTGCTTCCCCCTTTCTCTCTCTGCCTGCCTCTCTACCTACTTGTGATCTCTGCCTGTCAAATAAATAAATAAAATCTTTCAAAAGAAAGAGAGAGAGAAAGAAAGAAAGAAAGAAAAGAAAGAAAGAAAGAAAGAAAGAAAGAAAGAAGAAAGAAAGAAAGAAAGAAAGAAAGAAAGAAAGAAAGAAAGAAAGAAAGAAAGAAAATCTGTTTTACACACCACACACACACACATACCCACACACTGGAATATTATTCAGCCATAAGAATGAAATCTTGCTATTTGTACAACATGGATGGATGTTAAGGACATTATCTTAAGTGAAATAATTCAGACAGACAAAAGCCAGTACTATATAACACTTACATGTGGAATCTAAGAACAATGACAACAAAAAGCTCATAGACACAGAAAATAGACAGGTTATTGCCAGAGGTTAGGGCCCAATGGGTAAAATGGCCCTAAGATACAAACTTCCAGTTATAAAATAGGTAAGTCCTGGGAATGTAATGTACAGCATGATAAGTATTGTTAATAATACTATATTGTATATGTGAAAATTGCTAAGGAAGTAAATATTAAAAGTTATTATCACAAGAAAAAAACTGTAACTACATATTATGACAGATGTGAATTAGACTTATTGAAGTGATCATTTTATAGTATGTACAAATGTGAAGTCAACATGGTATTCCCTGGAACTGGTATATGTCCATTATAGTTCAATTAAGGAAAAAAAAAACCTATTACTGAAGAAAGACAATATCACTTCCCTGATTATCATAAGGAAAATTATGAAGACTAGTGAAAGGAAATGAAATCAGTCTCAGGAAAAGAAGTAAAAGCAAGTAGAAATAAATGAACACCATTCAAATGAGAACAAGTAGAGGCTCATTTTTCAGAGCTTGCTGTCCAAAGGAGTCAGCCACTATCACTTACCTTTGACAGAGATTTCCGTCAGGGAGGGGAGTATAAAAGCTGCATAATGGAAAAAAAAAAAAAAAAAAAAGAAAGAAAAGAAAAGAAAAAGGGGAAAGGCTGAAGCTGTGCTGTGAATGGAAGTTGTTGGCATGGGCAACCTGATGAGGGCTACCTACAAGTGGGGCATTCGGTGTTCCTATATGATTTGTTTGGAGAGCATACTTTCTTTGGGTGAACCTGAGACACAAAAAACTGGGGGAGCTGTCAATCACAAAATCTTGCCTATTCTGCGCTGTTTCAGAGGTTGTGAATAGGTCCTAATTCAGTTGTCACATATTATCTGTTGTATGTTCATTCTCACAATTTATGGAAAATATTTAGAGATTTCAGATGAGAAATAAATGTGAGAAAGTGAGCACACTGGAAGATTTTTATGTAGTAGCAAAACTTTCAATAGAAGTCAGAGCCCAAGGTGACCTCAAAAGGGAATTGTGATGCCTATAAAACCTAGAATATTTAGAATAATTAAATGAAGCTTAATTAAAACCAATGTACACAGTTTGGGTCCAACAAGGAAAGAAAAGGGAAAAAATAAAATCAGCAAGAAAATATGTGGCTTTCATAATTTCTCTGTATTTTTTTTATTTTTTACTTTTTTAATCATTTTTTTTAATTTATTTTCAGCATAACAGTATTCATTGTTTTTGTACCACACCCAGTGCTCCATGCAGTCCGTGCCCTCTCTAATACCCACCACCTGGTTCCCCCAACATCCCACCCCCCCCCCACTCTTCAATCCCTTCAGATTGTTTTTCAGAGTCCATAGTCTCTCATTGTTCACCTCCCCTTCCAATTTCCCCCAACTGCCTTCTCCTAACTCCCCATGTCCTCCATGCTATTTGTTATGCTCCACAAATAAGTGAAACCATATGATAATTGACTCTCTCTGCTTGACTTATTTCACTCAGCATAATCTCTTCCAGTCCCGTCCATGTTGCTACAAAAGTTGGGTATTCATCCTTTCTGATGGAGGCATAATACTCCATAGTGTATATGGACCACATCTTCCTTATCCATTTGTCCGTTGAAGGGCATCTTGGTTCTTTCCACAGTTTGGCAACCGAGGCCATTGCTGCTATAAACATTGGGGTACAGATGGCCCTTCTTTTCACTACATCTGTATCTTGGGGATAAATACCCAGTAGTGCAATTGCAGGATCATAGGGAAGTTCTATTTTTAATTTCTTGAGGAATCTCCACACTGCTCTCCAAAGAGGCTGCACCAACTTGCATTCCCACCAACAGTGGAAGAGGGTTCCCCTTTCTCCACATCCCCTCCAACACATGTTGTTTCCTGTCTTGCTAATTTTGGCCATTCTAACTGGTGTAAGGTGATATCTCAATGTGGTTTTAATTTGAATCTCCCTGATGGCTAGTGATGATGAACATTTTTTCATGTGTCTGATAGTCATTTGTATGTCTTCATTAGAGAAGTGTCTGTTTTTTATTAGAAATAAGAGTTCCAGCTTCTCTCCCAAACACCTGTCAAGTTCTCGATGTCTGATCACTAGTAATTTCCATTATTCATTTAAAGAATAAATCGTCAAGCAAACCCATTTTATAAAAAAAAAAAATTATGCACAAACCTAAGTTGAAATACATTCAATGTATTTCCAATGGAGTTATTTTTATGGAATATGCAGTCATTCAGTTGTCTCAAACTTACTCAGCTGCATTTTTCTTTACTATTCAATGAGTCAATCCACATAATAAAAGTAGTTAAAGCACACATTTAGAATTGTTATTAGAATAGCATGTTAAAATCATTCCAGTTTAAGAACTGGTCAAAGAAAATAGTATTTCTTTATTTTCCCCATTCTTCCTTTTTCCCGTTTTTCCCGTTCCTTCTCTCCAATTACTTTTTTTTTTCTTTCTTCATGTACTCCTTCATGTTTCTCTCTCACTTATTTCTTCTTTTTTTCTTCTTATATTCTAGGATAAAAACATTTTCTTTCTTTGAGTTTACATTGATCATTATTTTTATGTTCTGTGCTTTCTGATGCTTTGACGTCCTGGGGCCTTGCTTACACAGGACAGACTGACATTCTTTTTTTTTTTTTTTTTTCAGAAGTAGAGTTTAATGATTCATCAGTTGCACATAACACCCACTGTTCATTCCATCAAGTACCCCTGTTAATGCCCATGACCCTGTTACCCCATCCTGCCACCCACCTCCCCTCCTGCAATCCTCAGTTGGTTTCCTATAGTTATGAGTCTCTTATGGTTTATCTCCCTCTCTGTTTATTACCCTATTTTATTTTTCCTTCCCTTCTTCTATGTCCATCTGTTTGGTTTCTTAAATTCCACATATGAGTGAAATCAATGATATGATATTTGTCTTTCTCTGACTTATTTCATTTAGCATGAAATAAGTTCCATCTAGTTCCAACCAGCTCATTGCAAATGGCACAATTTCATTATTTTTGATGGCTGAGTACTATTCCATTGTGTATGTATACCACCTTTTCTTTTTTTTTTTTTTTAATTTACTTTCAGTGTTCCAGAATTCACTGTTTATGCACCACACCCAGTGCTCCATGCAATACATGGCCTCCATAATACCTACCACCCGGCTCACCTAACCTCCCACCCCTCTCCCTTCCAAAACCCTCAGTTTGTTTCTCAGAGTCCAGTCTCTCATGGTTCATTTCCCCCTCCAATTTCCCCCAACTCACTTCTCCTCTCCATCTCCCCATGTCCTCTGTGTTATTCCTTACCTTCCACAAATAAGCAAAACCTTATGAAAATTGACTATCTCTGCTTGACTTATTTCACTCAGCATAATCTCTTCCAGTCCCATCCATGTTGATACTGACATTCTTGAGGCTATTTTCTAGAGATAGTGATGGGCCTGGCTTCAAGAGTGTCTTTCACATGCAAACCAACCAATCCATAAACTATACCCTAAACCATCCCCTTTGTCTAGCCTCTCATTGTCCATAATCCTAGGATTCCTATATGGGAGATCATTATCTCCCTGTGCTAATCACCTCTGGAACAGGTAACAGAGACCTAGAGAGATCCCTATACCCCAGAGCCTGCTGAAATTAGTCAAACTTGTCAAACCTAAACCTATTTACCTGTCTTGCCTTGCTTTTCCTGTAGAAACTACAAGAAAGGCTATTGTTATGTCTTCCTCCTGCTCCTTCAGCCTGCTGCCTAACCCTGATATTTCCCCATGTGGCCCTGCATAGCATGGAGTATTTCTCCTTTTGGTAACTGTAACAAACTCTTTCTTCAATGGCAATTGTCTCCTGATCTCTTGGCTTGACAATACCTGATTAATAAAATCTACATTTTAAAACGATATCTGATATAAAAGGTGGCAGTAGATTGCTGAGTGAGTGGGAAAAAGTTCACAATTTTTTACAGAATTTCTTTGAGTTCAAACAACTGATTGGTTTTCTGATGAATTCTCAAGCTGTGCATGTATATAGTCCTTAATGAGCACTAATGCCCTGACCTTGTTTGAAGAAAGCATTTTGAAGTAAATTTATGGTAGATGGAAAATTACACTTAAAGCTTCTGAGCATTTTTAATTTTCTTATCCTCAGAAAATAGCAGAGAATTACCAAACTTGTCCCTACAACTAGTATGCATTTCTTCACAAGAAATTGAACAGTCTCATTCTTTATAATAGTGAACCTAGAGAAATACCCAAATAATTAAATCTCCTCCTCAAAATGAAGGATTAAAGGCAAAGACATTTCACAAGAGATACATACACACAAGGAAAGCAACCCATAAGAATAGACTGTAAGACCATAAAGTTGGCTGGTATCTAAAACCAGTGTTCTCTAAACATTTTTGATGACATATCGCTACGGAGAAAAAAACTTTCATTTACTTATTTATTTATTTATTTGGCGGGAGGGGCAGAAGGAGAGGGAGAGAAAAAATCTCAAGCAGACTCTGCACTGAACAGGAGCCCCATGCAGGGCTCCATCCCACAACCCTGAGATCTGACCTGAGCTAGAACCAAGGGTTAGATGCTCAACAAACTGAGCCACCCAGGCACCCACCGGCTCAGTACAAAATCTTAAGCATATCCCCCAATATATAAAATTATTTAAAAGTGTAATTGTATGTATACCTTCTGTCAACTGACAGATTAAACAGTGGTGAGGCATATTATTTGATTTCTAAACTAACACAAAGAAATAGAATTTATTATTTTCTTTTTATACCTTAATGCATCATTTATGACAGTCTCTCCAATGGAGTTATATATGCATGTATGTGTGTGTATATATATATACACACACATACATATATAGATAGATTTTTTTAAGATTTTATTTATACATTTGACAGACAGAGATCCCAAGTAGGCAGAAAGGCAGGCAGAGAGGGAGGAAGGGAAGCAGACTCCCTGCTGAGCAGAGAACCCAATGCGGGGCTCCATCCCAGGACCCTAAGATCATGACCTGAGCTGAAGGCAGAGGCTTTAACCCACTGAGCCACCCAGGAGCCTCAATAGATTTTTTTTTTTTTTTTAGAGAGAATTTTTGTGTAGGCAATTCATAGCCTGTCTTGTCCAGGTTACTGAAATAATCTGCTTACCTTTGTCCCTCATTCCCTGACTTCCCCCACCCTCCACTAACTTTCTTCACACAGCAGCCACAATATTTTTGAAACATTAGGCAGCTTTTGTCCTTCTTTATAGATTCCCACCAAATCTTCCAGCTGTCAGAGTTTGAGTTTTCCAGATATAGAGCATAAGATGAGGTTTGTTATGCAAGTAATTTTATAAGAAAATATTCCCAGGGGATCTAATGAGGAAGTGTTCCCAGGGGAAACTGGGAGAACAGAATAGGAAAAGGAGAGATCCAGGCAAGGATGTGAACACAGGCTTAATCCCAGAAAGGGTCCTTCCAACTTGATCTCGAAGAAAAGCTCTGGAGATAAAATTAAGTCTGAGGGTTTCCTCAACTCAAACCTGCATCCATGAGTTACGTAAATATAGGTTAGGGGTAATAGACATAAATTTTCAGATACTTTTCTGCAGTAGGGACAAGACAGTCTCCAGCCGCTAAAAGACATTCCTACAAAAAAATGACAGGCACTGGCTCTTGGAAGAAAGGCATACTGGAGTTGAAATATGCCCAAAAATGGTCATACAGATCCCAGGGAATCTGAGCACCAATGTCATCCATTACATAATCTCACTTAGAAAAGAATCCAAATACATTCCTTGGCTTTGTGAGATTTAGCCCAGGCTATTTCTCCAACCTCATCTTGTATGGCGCTCCACCCCACCCCTGACCATACAAATTTAATGTATAGTTAAGCTTAATCCATATGGCCTTATTTCCATTGCCTGAATTATCTGACCCCCTTGTCCTAGACTGACTCTATTGTATGATCCTAATTTGAGTTAAAATGATTTCTTTTCAGAGTCTTTCTTTCATCACTTGATCCAATGACATTTCCATACCCCACAGACTCTTGGTCATATGAATTTATTTTCTATGTATCACTTATTGCAATCTGAAATTATTTGTTTTATTGTCTCTATCTCTCCACATTGCAATATCTGTCTTGTTCATCCTTTTATCCCCACCACACAGAGAAGTATCTGACATTTGGCAGGCAATAAACAGGTTTTTTTTTCTAATAAATAAAGGGCTACACATGACTTACTTATACCTTATAGTCTATACGTGCACCTTCTTAGATTCCTATATTCTATTAATAGGGATGTTTCTAGGAAATGGAGGGCATCTAATCGAGAATAAGTGAAGGAAAGAATTTAAGAAAAAGTTCCTCAGCATAAAAGGAAGCAGCTATATAAGCTATTAGAATGCACTGCCATGTTGTTCAAACTGCCTATATGTGAATCTCAATTAATGAATCTTTGATTGATCTCACTGAGGTCCCTTCCTTTGAACTTGACAGCTTGGACAAACACAAGAAGCTATTTCTATCTTACAATCTGTATTCTAGAAGCCAGCAATATACCTGACACAAGAGGAAAATAATACATCCTGAGATTTCTGATTTATAAAATGGCATATGTGGGTATCAAAATTTAACTCATAATACTTCATGTGTACTGATAGAAATATGCTCAATTTAGTTTGCCTATAATCAATGATGGCTATTCCTTGAGTTTCCACTCACATGTTTGTGGAAATATTTTTACTTTGGATGCTTTTGGTTCAAAACTTAATCCAATTCAATAATTTAGAGTCTATTTAAGAGTTTAAATAATTTAATTAGACAGCTATGTGTAGAAGAATGAAACTTGACCATTGTCTTACACTATACGAAAAGATAAATTTGAAATGGATAAAAGACCTCAACGTGAGACAGGAATCTGTCAACATCCTGAAGGAAAACATAGGCAGTAACCTCTTCGACAACAGCCACAGCAACATCTTTCAGGATGTGTCTCCAAAGGCAAAGGAAACAAAAGCAAAAATGAACTTTGGGAACTTCATCAAGATCAAAAGCTTCTGCACAGCAGAGGAAGCACTCAACAAAACAAAGAGGCAACTCACCAAATGGGAGAAGATATTTGCAAATGATACCACAGACAAAGGGCTGATATCCAAGATCTATAAAGAAATCCTCAAACTGAACACACACAAAACAGATAATCACACCAAAAAATGGGCAGAAGACATGAACAGACACTTCTCCAAAGAAGGCATACAAGTGGCTAACAGACACTTGAAAAAATGTTCATTATCATTAGCCATCAGGGAGATTCAAATCAAAACCACATTGAGATACCACCTTACACCAGTTAGAATGAAAAAATTAACAAGACAAGAAACAGCAAGGATGTGGAGAAAAGGGTAACCCTCTTACACTGTTGGTGGGAATGCAAGTTGGTGCAGCCACTTTGGAAAACAGTGTGGAGATTCCTTAAGAAATTAAAAATAGAATTACCCAATGATCCTACAATTGCACTACTGAGTATTTACCCCAATGATATAGCTGTAGTGTAAAGAAGGACCACCTGTACCTCAGTGTTCATAGAAGCAATGGCCACAGTCACCAAACTGTGGAAAGAACCAAGATACCCTTCAACAGACAAATGGATAAAGGAGATATAGTCCATATATACAATGGAGTATTATGCCTCCATCAGAAAAGATGAATATCCAACTTTTGTATTAACATGGACAGGACTGGAAGAGATTATACTGAATAAAATAAGTCAAGCAGAGAGAGTCAATTATCATATGGTTTCACTTACTTGTGGAGCATAAGAAATAACATGGAGGACTTTGGGAGATGGAGAGGAGAAGTGAGTTGGGGGAAATTGGAGGGGGAGACAAACCATGAGAAACTGTGAACCCTGAGAAACAAACTGAGGGTTTTGGAGGGGAGGGGGGTGAGTGGTTTGAGTGAGCCTGGTGGTGGTTATTATGGAGGCCATGTATTGCTTGGAGCACTGGGTGTGGTGCATGAACATGAATTTTGGAACACTGAAAAGAAATAAAATAGAAAAAATAAAAAATAAATAAATAAAAAAGAATTTAAGTAATTTAAATTCAAATCCATAATTTAAAGACTCCATTTAGATAAGGATTAGTCTTCTCACTAGAAAAAATTGCTTAGTCACTCTAATACCTGAACTACCTATCTTTTTTCTCAGATTTTCCCTGGGATTGGAAACAAATGTTGGAAAAAAGGACATGTCTTATATACACGTCTGGCTTAGGAGAGAATTAGAGCCCTTTGCTGTCATATCCTCTGGCCTCAACCCAGCACTGTATCCCTATTCTGTGGCTTTGCTACTTCCCAATAGACAAAATAATGGCTGGCATGACTCAGTCTTGTTTTTTCTCCCTTTCATTTGGTCAAAGTTCTAAGGTATTCTTTGATTACAGGTAAAAGATAGAAAGGTATAAGTAAATAATTTCATAGATCAATATAGATATTGATCTATAAAAATATAGATCAATATCTATATATGTAAATGGTAATTGATATTAATAAAATCATAAACATAAATGAATATATTTAATGATACAATTAAATATAAATGTATTGATAAAGTCATAAATAATATTCTGCGTGTTTTTCAACCGAATGTTCATGATGAGCCAAAATTATTTCATTTATATTACTGCATATCAATTTTTCTCTTGTATTTGTCACACTCAGAATTCTAATATTTAACAACTGAAAAGAGTTTTGGAAGTCAATAAATTGAACTCTTTATTTTACAAATGAAAAAACAAAGATACATGGCAGGCTATGGGACTTCTTTCCCCAAGTCTCAGAAATCTGAGGTTTTATTTATTTATTTATTTTTAAAGATTTTATTTATTTATTTGTTAGAGAAAGAGAGAGAGCGTGAGCACAGGCAGACAGAGTGGCAGGCAGAAGCAGAGGGAGAAGCAGGCTCCCTGCCAAGCAAGGAGCCCAATGTGGGACTCGATCCCAGGACCCTGGGATCTGGGATCATGACCCGAGCCGAAGGCAGCCGCTTAACCAACTGAGCCACCCAGGCATCCCAGAAATCTGAGGTTTTAAATGTGGAATTTAGGTCCCAGTTCCCACTATAATTTATTTTCCTTGATTCTACAATGTTTAGCATCAGAGTCTATGCATTTTTAAAATTAATCTTAAAATACAGGGGACATTACTTAACTTCTCTGATTTCTTCTTGATATTTGATAGCTTTGACAACACCTTCTTTGGTTTTATGCTACTACACATTACTGAATATCCTCCAGGTATTAATAAGTCATTTTTTGTTGTTTTTAATGCTTCCTTTCCTTTACTTCACTCTGAAATTTAACTAAAAGAACACCTAGTTTTCACCAAAGCTGTTATCCATTTTATAATACCTCTCTTTTCTCAGAACTCTCTATGAGTCATTGATTCTATCTTCTCAGTGGTTACCACTAAGTAGATGATTCACAAATCATCTTTTTAAAAAAATCTCTCAACTTCCTCTTGTCATTTCCCACCCACACAAACTCAATTCCCTTCCAAGTAATCACATTCCTGTCAGTAGAGAGTAATTTTTCCACTATTTTAGAATCCGGTATACCCCCATCACTAGCTTAACAGTGCATTCAGGATTAAAATTAATATCTCAACAGATATTTTGTGCCTGCGTTCTTATGGTCTTTTTTTTTCCTTCTGTTTCAAAGGAAACAGACATTTCTGGTTGGAGTTTGTGTGTATGGAAGGCAGGGGCACTTGTAACTGTGAGGCTAACCTCACATGCTAACCATACTAAAAAGAACAGAAAAATTCAGTTTTGGTTATACCTGTATATAAGTCTTCTCTATATGTATCCCATTCTCCCTGGCCACAGATAAATGATCATATGAAGTCCACAACTCAAAATCATGAATCACCTGCTTCTTAGAAAAATTAACAGGTAACCTCTATTTAGATTCTATAGAGATTGTTCTGAGGCTAGTAATTGAAGATATGATTTTATACAGCCATTAAACTATATGTTTCTAGAAAATGTGTTTTTTTTTAATGTTGGAGCATACTTAATATTATGAGAAAAATATGGAATAACATCTATAAGAAAACCTGATTGAAAAATATACCAAAATTTAACAATGTTTCCTTTTGCGAGGTTATGGAAGGAGTGGAGTAGTTATAGTTTTATGTTCTGATTCTCAAAACATCTATTAATTTTCAATTAAAAGAGCTTATTTTATTATTGGAAAAAATTAAGATACAAGCATGCCTGTGTGGCTCAGTCAGTTAACCATGGGCCTTTGGCTCAGGTCATGATCCCAGGGTCCTGAGACTGAGTCCCACATCAGGCTCTCTGCTCAGAGGGGAACCTTCTCCCTCTCCCTCTTCCTGTTGCTCTGCCTACTTGTGCTCTTTCTTTTTCTCTCTCTGTCAAATAAACAAATAAAATCTTTTTTTTTTAAAGAAAAAAATTAAGATACAAATGCAAATTTATGGTTAAAACAGGTTTTATTTGGAACCTTATAAAGAAAATTGCATTAATCACACATTCTTTGTTCACTAACCTCTATTGGGAGTTGAAAAATTATCTTCTGATTAATTTATTTGTGCCATTTTATTCTGGCATATTATAAATCGTTTAGAGTATAAGCTCTTATTTTATGTATGCTTTATGTGTGTTTGTATTAATTTGTATGCATAATGCTATAAGTCATTATAGCATAGTAAGTCAATTTTTACATGTTTCATTCAGTAATATGTTTTGAATATTCAACATGTTGCTTTGTGTAAACCCTACCCTATCACCTGCCCATGGTTTCTTATAACCCTATATTCCACCAATACTTTTTCAAGTTAACTCACTCTGTTTTGGACCTTAATTCTTCCATACCTGAACCGTATCATTCTAATTGTTTTTAAAGGTTTAAATTTTCTTTCTTGTGTTCAATATTGCTAAACATTTTCTATATATATTTAATAATTTGAAATAAAATGAAAGAACATTTATTCTAATATATTTCTAAATGTTATCATATTTTACATATACTTGAATTTTACTATCATTCTTCCTTATATTACAATTGAGAGAACTCTCTACTGTTAAGACAGAAGAAAAATCCAATTAACCAACAGTCATATGCTATGATCCCTGCTGTCATTAATCTCTGACAAAGCAATCTTTCTGGATCATTTTCAGAATAACTTTGATACATTTAATAATATGGTGCACTGCCCTCCCCTACTCATGTACTCCTCATCCCATTCATTCAAAGGAAACCACTGACATAGTATTAAGCATTAGGGAAGAACCCACTGTTTCTTTCCACACAAAATGATCTTCCATTGGAGAAACTTTCATAGCCAGTCCCTAGTTACTCATATACTCATTTTTTTCTCCAAAGATTTGAGCTATCTGATTACAGGACTCCTGTAATTCTCCTGATTATAGGAGAATTTGATGGACCTGTAACTTCTGATTTCTCTGTATCTGGGATCTGCTTGGCAACAGAAATCCTACTCTATGTCATTCATATCAAGTTGATCATTAAATTTCACTAAATACACAATCTCTGATCACGGCTTTAGCTTTTCAATAGTAAAATGTAGCTTCATTCACAAATGAGTGCCATATAACAAATAACAAAGAAGGGGACCTATGAAAATATCTTATTCACTTGTATTAAGTAGATAAGCAACTCAATGGAAATATTAGAAACCCTAAGGCTGAGGAGGTTCTTATAAAATCTATTCTTGGAACTTTTGAGTTTAGGAATCATACTCACTCAGAGGATCAAGGAGAAACTGGGGTGACTGGGAAAACATGGTTTAATTATCTTGGGTGAGGAACAGAAAAATAATTAAAACAGAAGAAACACTAATTATTCTGTGAAAAGAGAGAAATTTGTTTCAGGGAAAAGTTGAATCTTAGAAAAATATTAAACATGTAAATTGGAAAATGATCTGCAAGTCCAGGAAAATAAGGTAAATATGAATGTAATTGCTCTTAAAGAGAATATCTGGAAAGATAAATGTCGTTCTAGTTGTTACCAACCAGGTAGTAGACTTTGACAGAAGAACAAATTGTTAAGGTTACAGAAAGTCCAGAATGACTTACCAGACAAGATTTGGGGTCCAGAGAAACTACTGAAATTTGCCTCCCTTACATATAGTTGGAGTGGCTAAGGTAGGAGTAACTAAAAACCTGTACCTAAAGATTTCTATAGGCATATAAAGTAGTTGCAGAAAAGTTGAGATTTTGAAGACTGGAAAGATACTAGTGGGTGGAGTATAGGATTACCTATGCACTGGGCACATATCTGAAACCTGTTTGAGTTAGGATTCCAATAAAAGGTAGAGACAACTTTAAGCAGAGCCATGAGTATCCCATAAGACATAACTTTGCAAATTAAAGTAAGTTGCTCTGTGCTTCAGGCAGACACAGTACCATGTAAGGGCACACAGCTCTATGATGATAGGGTTGGAGACTGAATATGTGCATTTTGCAGCTTACCGTGTAAAAACCAAACATGAAATTAACCATACAAAAAGGAAGTTAGGAAGAACTATAGTAAATGGAGTTTAAGCTTAGAGTCGATGTTAGTTTGATGGAAAAATAGCTTACAGGTAGGATTATCCAACTCCGGCAGAGACAGAGGAACAAGGTTTTTTGAGAAGTGGATATATTTGGCAGACCTCTATTTCTCACTGAGAGAGACCACCAAGAAAAAAATCTAGAAAAGTATGTTTAAACAACCTACAATACAGGAAGTATATAAATTGTAAAACAAAAGTAGGGACACAATTCCAGCAAACAGTATCCCTGCATGTGTTAAGGAAAAGAATCAACCTAAGCAATAGTTAAAATGTTCAGAACAATCATTTCATCTTTCCTAAATGAATAGGGAAATGGTTCTTAATACTGTCTGCACATACTCAGGTACCTAGGCTATTTTAAAATAATAATTAAGGCTCCTGTGCTAGCTCAGATCTATTAATTTAAGAACTGGGTAGAGGGGCGCCTGGGTGCCTCAGTTGCTGGGCATCTGCCTTCAGCTCAGGTCCTGATCCCAGGGTCCCGAGATCGAGCCCCACCTCCTGCTCCCTGCTCAGTGGAGAGCATGCTTCTCCCTCTCCAGCTCCCCCATGCTTATGTTCCCTCTCTTGCTATCTCTGTCAAATAATAACATATTTTTAAAAAATAAAAAAATAATAAAATAAAAATAAAAACTGGGTGGAGTGAGATTTCTTTTTTTAAAGAACTTCCCTACTGCTTTCTGAGTAGAGTCCAGAGGCACTACACCCGAGGCAGATTCTACTACTGCATCATGGTGTAGATTGGCATTCTACTCAAGGTCCACCTCACCCAAAGCTAAGAAAAGACAGTGTCTTGAGGTACACATGGTAAAGCTATTCACTGTTGGTCCCTAGTGGAAGACCTTTGGATGGATTAAGAATGCCTTCAATTTAGGAATCTTCTGGGGGAAATTCCACAGCAGAAACAATTATGAGTAGTAGGGGCAAAGTTGTCCTGGGAGGCAAGTTTCCCAGGCATAAGCAATTTTACAGCAAGAGACAATCATATCAGATATGTGGCAGAGGACGGAAAATACCTGATGAAGAGATAATGGGAAAGCTCTGTCACCAGGCAGAGCTCACACTCAGTGTTGCATTGGGAAGACAGAGACATGGAGATTCAGGAGGAAATCAAAATTAGTCATCGTAAATGGTTCTGGATTAAGACCTAGAGCCTGGGACTGATGACATTACAAATTTCTGACTACTACCAGAGGGCAAGAATGATTCAAATGCCACTTTCTCAAACAATATTGTAGAAATTAGCTTGTACATTTAAAAACTAACCGCACTCGTCCTGAAACTTGGCATCAATCAAAACAAAAACAAGAATATCAAAAGCTATTTTTCCTATTGATGATCCCACTACTTCCCCAGTCTTTATGAATTTCTTATGAAATAAGCCAGTAAAATGGCTTTCCGCTCATTCAGATGACCTTTCTCATTCCTTTTCTCTTCTCACTCTTTTGTGGATGCCTGTTCCAGAAACTTAAAATGCTGAAGGCCAGAATTCTATCATTCCTTCTCCTGTAAACTGCCTTCTTCCCTCTCTACCAAGAACAACTTCATGCATTGGTGAGAAGCAGATTCCTTCTCAGGGCTTTAATTTTCTTCTCTCATTTGAAAATGTACTAAAACTCCTACCATGATAGGATATGTAGTGTCTAAAAATTCGGTCACATAAAATGCTGGGTCAGGTTTTCGTAAGGTTAATGAAATGACTGGGGTAAGCCTTTAAGACCTAGCTCATGGTCAGGGAATCTGAGCCTGTTAAGATCCAGATGCACACAAGTCCTGCCTGCAATTTGGTGCCACCTGGTGGCAGTTGTCCACTCCAGCCTAAAATACAAATGGTGATAACTGTCCTATGACAGGCTAACACTTCTGGGACAGAAGCCGTGATTCCAAGAATCTGCCTCATAATGGACCTGATTTGTTGACAAATCTGCAGGGATTGGGCCAGGTGAGTAATGAGAATATAAAGATACACCTTAAAATGTTGTCTTATTTCCGTAGGTGGGCTCATCTTCCCTCCAGAAGGAAAAGACTTTGGACTATTCCCATTCGAGAACAGAGGTTGATCAAAGGATGGGAGCATATCACTAATTTCATTATTTAAGAACTTGGATTCATTCAGAGTGAACTATCACTGTGCTTTGCTGTATTATGTTTCTGGTTCACGCCTTTTACTAATTTTGCCTTTTAGCTTCTTTTTTAAGACACTGGTCATACTTCTAAGCAATCAGAGCAGCCTCTTAGTATGTTTCACTGATTCTTCAAGATTTAATTAAAATACAATCTTTTCCTAAATGTTTCCCAGTATCCTTCCTGGATTACTTATATGTCCTTCCTCTCTGCCTTCTTAACAACCTATATAAAAATTTATGTAGAGCATATCAGCCCCCACAATTTATTGCTTAGTCATGCATCCTCTTGACCTGGAGCTACTTTAGGATAATGACCTGTAATCATTTGATTCCCAGAACTGATCAGAGTACCTAGAAAACTGTAGATCGTGATCTCAGTGTTACTTTATATATTCTTCCCATTTTATACATTCATAACAACACAGATCTTTTCTTCACTGGCCCTCTAGTACTTTAACTATTTTACTCATAGCAGCAGAATTACAGATTATTTGAGCATACACTGCAAGAAGCTTTGTCAAAAACTTTAACATTTACTCTGTTGATTTAATATAGAAGCTAAATATTGACTCCAGGATATTAATTTTAAAATTACCACTGTCTATATTAAGTCACCTTACCCTTTAACTTTCCTTTTTCCTCCTTCTTCTTCACTGGTATCAGTTATTACTCAACAGGTATTTTTTTGTGCGTCTACTATGAGCAAGACACTGTATGAGGCAATTAGGAGGTCAAAAAATAAATAAATACTGAAGGAGCTCATCTCATTCTCTTGCAACTAAAATGTAGTTAGATAAAGGACATTGAAAATGTTGAGAATGATGAAGATAAGAAAAAGTACTATCATCTTTTTTTTAAAGATTTATTTATTTATTTATTTAAGCAAAAGAGAGAGCTGGGGGGAGGGTAGGGGCAGAGGGAGAGAGAGACTTTCCAGCAGACTCCGTGCTGAGCACAGAGCCCAGTGCAGGGTTCGATCTTATAACCCTGAGATCATGACCAGAGCCATATCACAAGTCAGATGTTTAAGCAATTGGGACACCCAGGCACCCTCACTATCATCTTTTAATAAGCAGACTAGGCACCAAGCATCATATTGTTTTTATAAGAACCTGAAAAGGCATATAAACACTTCCTACCCCATAGTCTATCAAATGAGGACACCACATATCTGCCTAAATTATAGAGTAAATTGATGTAGAAAAAGCACTTGAATCTTGACGTTTTAGAGGACGGCCACACTCTTAACCTTGACATTACTCACTTACACGTTAAAAAAGACAACACAGTCAGAGTAGAAAATACTTATGTAGAAGATGGAAAAGGGAAAAAATTACCTTTAAGTAAATGATAGGAAAATCTTCACAAAGGAGTAGGATCTGAACTAGATCCTGGAATCTATGGAGAGAAATGATGGCAGAGTGGATTAAGGAGATATGTCTGGGAAAGAGGTGACTAAATATTAAACTTTATATTGAAGAATTCTAAAGACAATTTTTCTTCATCTAGTTTTTAATAAATAAAACTCCATTTCTTCCTTCTTGATATTATATTCAAATTAATTTATTGTCCCAGTAAAGATTTTAAGTGCATAAGGGATTCATCTTTTAACTAACATCTTGACTGGAGCCTTTAAAAAGGTAGAAAGTAATTATTCTAAATTAGTTCTAGCTTGTGATCATGGGACAGAAAACGTAAAAATAAAGATCAAAAGTGAACACTGAAAAAAAAAAAGTAAATACTATTTGTACCAGTCACACTTTTACTATTCACTGGAAATTAGTATACAAAAATTGCTTGTGTTTCTGCATATCATTTTTACTTTTAAAATCAGCTAGCTTAATAGTATCATGGGTTATATTTTTCAGTTAGCAAAATAGTAGTAACTTTTTTATGATCCTTAAAATATCAGCTAGAGAGGTTTTCCATTGCCTCATCATTGTGCTAATAGGTCACAGAGAGCAAAAGAATGAGCAAAATAAAAGAAGCCTATATGGGGAGGAGTAAAGATGGCGAAGAAGTAGCAGGCTGAGACTACTTCAGGTAGCGGGAGATCAGCTAGATAGCTTATCTAAAGATTGCAAACACCTACAAATTCAACGGGAGATCAAAGAGAAGAAGAACAGCAATTCTAGAAACAGAAAATCAACCACTTTCTGAAAGGTAGGACTGGCGGAGAAGTGAATCCAAAGCGACGGGAAGATAGACCACAGGGGGAGGGGCTGGCTCCCGGCGAGTGGCGGAGCAACGGAGCACAAAATCAGGACATTTAAAAGTCTGTTCCACTGAGGGACATCACTCCAGACGCTTAACCAGGGTGAAGCCCACGCGGGGTCAGCGTGGCCTCAGGTCCCAGAGGGTCACAAAAGGATCAGGGGTGTCTCAGTGTCGCAGAGCTTGCAGGTATTAGAACGGGGAAGCCAGCTACAGAGACAGAGCCAAGGAGTGAGCTCTCAGCTTGGGGTTACCTTGAACTGGTCACAGGCTCGGTCAGCTCGGAGCGTGACGGAGGCCAGGGTGACGGGAGTAATTGGGCGCTGTTCTCTGAGGGTGCACTGAGGAGTGGGGCCCCGGGCTCTCGGCTCCTCCAGGCCAGAGACTGGGAGGCCACCATCTTCATTCTCGTTCTCCAGAACTCTACGGAAAGCGCTCAGGGAACAAAAGCTCCCAAAAGCGAACCCGAGCGGATTACTCAGCCCGGCCCCTGGTAAGGGCGGTGCAACTCCGCCTGGGGCAAAGACACTTCAGAATCACTACAACAGGCCCCTCCCCCAGAAGATCAGCAAGAAACCCAGCCAGGACCAAGTTCACCTACCAAGGAGCGCAGTTTCAATACCAAGGAGAGCAGCGGAATTCCAGAGGAGGAGAAAGCAAAGCACGTAACTCATGGCTTTCTCCCCATGATTCTTTAGCCTTGCAGTTAATTTAATTTTTTTTTCTTTTTCAATTTTTTTTGTCTCTTCTTCAGCTAAATTTTTTTAACTTTTACCCTTATCTTTTTTAACGTTTTTTAACTAGTTTATCTAATATATATATTTTTTTTCCTTTTTATATTTTTTCTTTATTGGTATTCTTTTTTTAATTGTTACTTTTTTTTTTTCTTTCTGAACCTCTTTTTATCCCCTTTCTCCCCCCTCATGATTTGAGATCTCTTCTGATTTGGCTAAAGCATATTTTCCTGGGGTTGTTGCCACCCTTTTAGTATTTTACTTGCTCCTTCATATACTCTTATCTGGACAAAATGACAAGGCAGAAAAATTCACCACAAAAAAAAGAACAAGAGGCAGTACCGAAGGCTAGGGACCTAATCAATACAGACATTGGTAATATGTCAGATCTAGAGTTCAGAATGACGATTCTCAAGGTTCTAGCCAGGCTCGAAAAAGGCATGGAAGATATTAGAGAAACACTCTCGGGAGATATAAAAGCACTTTCTGGGGAAATAAAAGGACTAAAATCTAACCAAGTTGAAATCAAAAAAGCTATTAATGAGGTGCAATCAAAAATGGAGGCTCTCACTGCTAGAATAAATGAGGCAGAAGAAAGAATTAGTGATCTAGAAGACCAAATGACAGAGAATAAAGAAGCTGAGCAAAAGAGGGACAAACAGCTACTGGACCACGAGGGGAGAATTCGAGAGATAAGTGACACCATAAGACGAAACAACATTAGAATAATTGGGATTCCAGAAGAAGAAGAAAGAGAGAGGGGAGCAGAAGGTATATGGAGAATTATTGGAGAGAATTTCCCCAATATGGCAAAGGGAACAAGCATTAAAATCCAGGAGGTGCAGAGAACCCCCTCAAAATCAATAAGAATAGGTCCACACCCTGTCACCTAATAGTAAAATTACAAGTCTTAGTGACAAAGAGAAATCCTGAAAGCAGACTGGGAAAAGAAGTCTGTAACATACAATGGTAAAAATATTAGATTGGGAGCAGACTTATCCACAGAGACCTGGCAGGCCAGAAAGAGCTGGCATGATATATTCAGAGCATTAAACGAGAAAAACATGCAGCCAAGAATACTATATCCAGCTAGGCCATCATTGAAAATAGAAGGAGAGATTAAAAGCTTCCAGGACCAACAAAAACTGAAAGAATTTGCAAACACCAAACCAGCTCTACAGGAAATATTGAAAGGGGTCCTCTAAGCAAAGAGAGAGCCTAAAAGTAGTAGATCAGAAAGGAACAGAGACAATATACAGTAACAGTCACCTTACAGGCAATACAATGGCACTAAATTCATATCTCTCCATAGTTACCCTAAATGTTAATGGGATAAATGCCCCAATCAAAAGACACAGGGTATCCGAATGGATAAAAAAAAAAAAAAAACCCATCTATATGTTGCCTACAAGAAACTCATTTTAAACCAAAAGACACCTCCAGATTTAAAGTGAGGGGGTGGAAAAGAATTTACCATGCTAATGGACATCAGAAGAAAGCAGGAGTGGCAATCCTTAGATCAGATCAATTAGATTTTAAGCCAAAGACTATAATAAGAGATGAGGAAGGACACTATATCATACTCAAAGGATCTTTCCAACAAGAAGATCTAACAATTTTAAATATCTATGCCCCTAACATGGGAGCAGCCAACTATATAAATCAATTAATAACAAAATCAAAGAAACACATCAACAATAATACAATAATAGTAGGGGACTTTAACACTCCCCTCACTGAAATGGACAGATCATCCAAGCAAAGATCAACAAGGAAATAAAGGCCTTAAATGACACACTGGACCAGATGGACATCACAGAAATATTCAGAACATTTCATCCCAAAGCAACAGAATACACATTCTTCTCTAGTGCACATGGAACATTCTCCAGAATAGATCACATCCTTGGTCCTAAATCAGGTCTCAACCGGTATCAAAAGATTGGGATCATTCCTGCATATTTTCAGACCACAATGCTCTGAAGCTAGAACTCAATCACAAGACAAAATTTGGAAAGAACCCAAATACATGGAGACTAAACAGCATCCTTCTAAAGAATGAATGGGTCAACCAGGAAATTAAAGAAGAATTGAAAAAATTCATGGAAACAAATGGTAATGAAAACACAACGGTTCAAAATCTGTGGGACACAGCAAAGGCAGTCCTGAGAGGAAAATATATAGTGGTACAAGCCTTCCTCAAGAAACAAGAGAGGTCTCAGGTACACACCCTAACCCTACACCTAAAGGAGCTGGAGAAAGAACAAGAAAGAAACCCTAAACCCAGCAGGAGAAGAGAAATCATAAAGATCAGAGCAGAAATCAATGAAATAGAAACCAAAAAAAAAAAAAAAAAACCAAAAAAACAATAGAACAGGGGCGCCTGGGTGGCTCAGTGGGTTAAAGCCTCTGCTTTTGGCTCAGGTCATGATCCCAGGGTCCTGGGATCGAGCCCCGCATCGGGCTCTCTGCTCAGCAGGAGGCCTGCTTCTCTTCCTCTCTCTCCGCCTGCCTCTCTGCCTGCTTGTGATCTCTGTCTGTCAAATAAATAAATAAAATCTTTAAAAAAAAAACAATAGAACAAATCAACAAAACTAGGAGCTGGTTCTTTGAAATAATTAATAAGATTGATAAACCCCTGGCCAGACTTATCAAAAAGAAAAGAGAAAGGACCCAAATAAATAAAATCATGAATGAAAGAGGAGAGATCACAACGAACACCAAAGAAATACAGACAATTATAAGAACATACTATGAGCAACTCTACGCCAACAAATTTGACAATCTGGAAGAAATGGATGCATTCCTAGAGACATATAAACTACCACAACTGAACCAGGAAGAAATAGAAAGCCTGAACAGACCCATAACCAGTAAGGAGATTGAAACAGTCATCAAAAATCTCCAAACAGGGGCGCCTGGGTGGCTCAGTGGGTTAAGCCACTGCCTTCGGCTCAGGTCATGATCTCAGGGTCCTGGGATCGAGCCCCGCATCGGGCTCTCTGCTCAGCAGGGAGCCTGCTTCCTCCTCTCTCTCTGCCTGCCTCTCTGCCTGCTTGTGATCTCTCTCCGTCAAATAAATAAATAAAATCTTTAAAAAAAAAATCTCCAAATATACAAAAGCCCAGGGCCAGACGGCTTCCCGGGGGAATTCTACCAAACATTTAAAGAAGAACTAATTCCTAGTCTCCTGAAACTCTTCCAAAAAATAGAAATGGAAGGAAAACTTCCAAACTCATTTTATGAGGCCAGCATCACCTTGATCCCAAAACCAGACAAGGATCCCATCAAAAAAGAGAACTACAGACCAATATCCTTGATGACACAGATGCAAAAATTCTCACCAAAATACTAGCCAATAGGATTCAACAGTACATTAAAAGGATTATTCACCACGACCAAGTGGGATTTATTCCAGGGCTGCAAGGTTGGTTCAACATCCGCAAATCAATCAATGTGATACAACACATTATAAAAGAAAGAACAAGGACCATATGATACTCTCAATAGATGCTGAAAAATCATTTGACAAAGGACAGCATCCCTTCCTGATCAAAACTCTTCAAAGTGTAGGGATAGAGGGCACATACCTCAATATTATCAAAGCCATCTATGAAAAACCCACTGCAAATATCATTCTCAATGGAGAAAAACTGAAAGCTTTTCCGCTAAGGTCAGGAACATGGCAGGGATGTCCGTTATCACCACTGCCATTCAACATGTACTAGAAGTCCTAGCCTCAGCAATCAGACAACAAAAGGAAATTAAAGGCATCCAAATCGGCAAAGAAGAAGGCAAACTATCACTCTTCACAGATGATATGATACTATAAGTGGAAAACCCAAAAGACTCCACTCCAAAACTGCTAGAACGTGTACAGGAATTCAGTAAAGTGTCAGGATATAAAATCAATGCACAGAAATCAGTTGCATTTCTCTACACCAACAACAAGACAGAAGAAAGAGAAATTAAGGAGTCCATCCCATTTACCATTGCACCCAAAACTATAAGATACCTAGGAATAAACCTAACCAAAGGGACTAAGAATCTATACTCAGAAAACTATAAAGTACTCATGAAAGAAATTGAGGAAGACACAAAGAAATGAAAAAATGTTCCATGCTTCTGGATTGGAAGAATAAATATTGTGAAAATGTCTATGCTACCTAAAGCAATCTACACATTTAATGCAATTCCTATCAAAGTACCATCCATTTTTTTCAAAGAAATGGAACAAATAATCCTAAAATTTATATGGAATCAGAAAAGACCTCGAATAGCCAAAGGAATATTGAAAAAGAAAGCCAAAGTTGGTGGCATCACAATTCCGGTCTTCACGCTCTATTACAAAGCTGTCATCATCAAGACAGCATCAAGACATCAAGACAGCCAAGGTACTGGCACAAAAACAGACACATACATCAGTGGAACAGAATAGAGAGCCCAGAAATAGACCCTCAACTCTATGGTCAACTCATCTTCGACAAAGCAGGAAAGAATGTCCAATGGAAAAAAGACAGCCTCTTCAATAAATGGTGTTGGGAAAATTGGACAGCCACATGCAGAAAAATGAAATTGGATCATTTCCTTACACCACACACGAAAATAGACTCAAAATGGATGAAGGACCTCAATGGGAGAAAGGAATCCATCAAAATCCTTGAGGAGAACACAGGTAGCAACCTCTTCGACCTCAGCCGCAGCAACATCTTCCTAGGAACATCGCCAAAGGCAAGGGAAGCAAGGGCAAAAATGAACTACTGGGATTTTATCAAGATCAAAAGCTTTTGCACAGCAAAGGAAACAGTTAACAAAACCAAAAGACAGCTGGCAGAATGGGAGAAGATATTTGCAAATGACATATCAGATAAAGGGCTAGTGTCCAAAATCTATAAAGAACTTAGCAAACTCAACACCTAAAGACAAATAATCCAATCAAAAAATGGGCAGAAGACATGAACAGACATTTCTGCAAAGAAGATATCGAGATGGCCAACAGACACATGAAAAAGTGCTCCATATCACTCGGCATCAGGGAAATACAAATCAAAACCACCATGAGATATCACCTCACACCCGTCAGAATGGCTAAAATGAATAAGTCAGGAAATGACAGATGCTGGCGAGGATGCGGAGAAAGGGGAACCCTCCTACACTGTTGGTGGGAATGCAAGCTGGTGCAACCACTCTGGAAAACAGCATGGAGGTTCCTCAAAAGGTTGAAAATAGAACTACCCTATGACCCAGCAATTGCACTACTGGGTATTTACCCTAAAGATACAAACGTAGTGATCCAAAGGGGCACGTGCACCCGAATGTTTATAGCAGCAATGTCCACAATAGCCAAACTATGGAAAGAACCTAGAAGTCCATCAACAGACGAATGGATAAAGAAGATGTGGTATATATACACAATACTATGCAGCCATCAAAAGAAAGGAAATCTTGCCATTTGCGATGAGGTGGATGGAACTAGAGGGTATCATGCTGAGCGAAATAAGTCAATCGGAGAAAGACAACTATCATATGATCTCCCTGATATGAGGGAGAGGAGATGCAACATGAGGGGTTTAGCGGGTAGGAGAAGAGTAACTGAAACAAGATGGGATTGGGAGGGAGACAAACCATAAGTGACTCTTAATCACACAAAACAAACTGAGGGTTGATGGGGGGAGGGGGATTGGAGGGGTGGGGTTATGGACATTGGGGAGGGTATGTGCTATGGTGAGTGCTGTGAAGTGTGTAAACCTGGCGATTCACAGACGTGTACCCCTGGGGATAAAAATATATTATATGTTTATAAAAAATAAAATTTTAAAAAAAGAAGCCTATATTAATTATAAGCCAACTAGAGAAGAAGTAGGAGTATTAGAGTCATCACATTTTGATATATATGTAGAATTGTTGGTTGCTGATAATATATGCTTTACTGGGGAGGGGAATTAAAAGGAATAAATATGTCCCCTTAAAACACTTTCCAAAGACATCTCAAGACTTCATTTTTTGAGATTTTTGGACTAGGGAAATTTTTTAGAATGCAATGTCCAATTAGTAGCAGTGACATGAATACTATTCACACAGAAACTATAGCTTTACTTTTTACATTCTAATGTAATCTGTTTCGTCAATGTTAGTTACTATTTGCCAGACTGCGTTTTTATTCTGCAAAAACAAGATGTCCATGACCTTTGATTAAGGTGAGAAAACCTCTTTCTGTTTCCCTAGTAGTTAACTTATCCAAAATCTTCTAGCAGTCTACAACTATATGTCTGAATCAAATGTACTATCTCTTTGTCCATGAATCATTTTTCAAATGGGATAACAGATGTGAAAGTTCTCTGAAAATGAATGGTGATTGAGAACTCTATGATACAGTTATTACTATTATTTTTATATTGTCTTCCTACTAGGATACAAAGCTTCCTCCAAGATATCCAGTAATCATCCTTTCTCAAAAAAAGATGTAATCAGAAGAATTCTCTTGTTGAAACCTCTATTTTGTTGGTTTTTCTTAGACAAATCTATGTCTAAAATAACACATTTACCATTTCATTTCATGCTCAGATGTGTCACAGTCACACACACACACACACACACAGCCAAATTATGTGTGCAGGTCAAAGTTTCACAATAAAAAAAAAACTTTTAAGTTGACACTTTCCTGGTCTTTCTATTCTAAATATATTTTATAAAATATGTTCACTGGAACATTAATTTCTCAGAATACTAATAGATATTGTGTAATAAGGCATTCTGTGGTTTTAAAAATGTATTAAGTTCAAGTAGTCATTTAAGTGTAGTAACAATAATTTTTATTTCTTTAGTAGCATCTCGAGAAAATTTATCATGTAAATAGCTTTAGAAGTACTTTCTCAATCTTACCATTTTACAGATGAGGAACCAGAAACTTACCTAGAACTTTCACATAAATTTTGAAAGTCACACAGTTTATAGCAGAACCAAGACCTAAATCAAGTCTTTTCTACTCATTTTGAAAATTCTTTTATATTAAAAAAAAATACTTTTCACTCTAGACAATCTTAGAGTTACTAGTATGTTAATATGTCAATGTATAACATCCTGCATTATTCAAGGTTCTACAAAGAACAAGAACCAATAGAAGATGTATATGTGTGTATGAGAGAGAGAGAGAAGAAAGGAGAAAGCATGAGAATAAGGAATTGGTTCACATACTATAGATGCTATGAAGACCCAATATCTATAGTCAACAAGATGGAGACCAAGAAGAACTGAGGGTGAATTTCCAGTCTGATTCCAAAAATCTGAAAATAAGGTGAGCCAATGGTGTAAGTTCAGTACAAAAGCCAGCAGGTTTAAGACTCAAAAAGAGTCAGTTTTTCTGTTTGAGTCCAAAGGCAGCAGAAAAGCCAATGCTCCAGCCCAGACAGACAGGAGGTGCTCCCTTTTAGCTTTTTTGTTCTATTCAGGTTGGTTGGATAAGTGCCCGATTAACTGGTTGAGGCTCACTCACACTGGGGTGGGCAATCTGCTTTATTCTGGCTACTTATTCCAATATTAATCTCACGCAGAAACACACTCACAGGCACATACAGAATAATGTTTGATCAAATGTTGGGCCTCCTATGGCCCAATCAAGTTGACAAAGAAAGTTAACCATCACACATGCTCAGAACTGAGATGGTGTAGACATAGGAATATTTTATAAACATTCTTGTGACAAATTCCATCTTTTTGAGGAGGGATTCCCAGGACCAGTGTCTTTAGAACATCTTTGATATTTGTTGCTTAAGACTTTAGAGATTACACTACATCACACTACCTTCATAAACTTTGAATGGTTTGTTCTTCATTCCATTTGAATCAATGTTTCCTCAGAAAGCAGTAAAATTAATAGGACCTATTAGAATGGAGGGACTTGGGGCACCTGGGTGGCTCAGTGGGTTAAAGCCTCTGCCTTCAGCTCAGGTTATGATCCCAGGGTCCTGGGATCGAGCCCCACATCTGGCTCTCTGCACAGTGGGGAGCCTGCTCCCTATCTCTCTCTCTGCCTGCCTCTCTGCCTTCTTGTGATCTCTGTCTATCAAATAAATAAATAAAATCTTAAAAAAAAAAAAAAGAAAAGAAAAGAATGGAGGGACTTTCTCTTTTAAGCAACTATGGTAGATTGTTCCAATAATGATCTCAAATTTGTTCATACCTCTCTGTGTCAATGCTCTCAGGCACTCCCCTCATTTACTGATCTTAGACTTGGGCATGTTAATTTCTTTGACCAATTAAGCAGCAGCCATGAGACATAAGCAAGGACTTAAAAAGTGATTGAACATTGAGGTTTTCCTTATTTTGCTGATTTTGGAACCTTGCTGGATGAAACAGTGTGGACCAATCCTCCCCTTCACCTCAGCCGAGAAGTAGTCAACCCTCAGAGCTGTCACACCTAAGTAACCAGCACTTGACTACAAGTGCTAATTGTCTATCAGCAGAATAATACCCTGCTGAATCCAGGCCAAATTGCTAACCTATAAGTCAACCATGCTGTTTTAAGCCAGTAAGTCTTTTTTTCTTTCTTTATTTTTTTTTTTTAAAGATATATTCAAGAGAGAGTCAAAGCAATCACAGAGGGAGAGGGATCATAAAGTGAGGGAGAAGTGGACTTGGACTCTCCAATGAGCGGAGATCCTGATGCAGGCCTCAATCACAGGACCCTGAAACCATGACCTATGCCAAAGGCAGACACTTAACTGATGGAGCCACCCATCAGTGTCCCAAAAGCCAGTAAGTCTTAAGGGGGACTTTCTACCAAGAGTTTGGAATTAAAAGACCTAGTTCCACCAAGTTCTGGCTATGTGACTCAGCTTCTGAAAATCTTGTTCCTCCCTCTTTAAAGTTAAAATAAAATTAAAAATTACTAAACAATATTGCCTTAATAAAGTAAATAATGAACTTGGGAAATTTTTGGCAAACCATAAGCAAACTACACATCAGTTATTATTTTGTGACTCAGCTTCTGAAAACATTGTGAGATTTTATCTATTATTAATTATCACAATGCTAGCTGTCATCGGTATTATTTGTATGATATTATTTGCAGCCCAATAAACCCACTCCTAAATAATTATGCAGATTATTTGGTCCCTTGGCCAGAGCTATATGGACATGGTCCCTAGGATAAGGCAAAAAAAAAAAAGGGTTAAAAATGAACATACAACCAGAATTTGGTGTGCCTTGTCCAGTGAGTCCCTTATATTATTCACATGAATCTTTGTTTGACATCTTCAGCAAGTCCAATAAATGTATAAATTTTTGCACAAAATAAGAACCCCAAGGACAGACCCTGTCAGGTTCTCTACTGTATGGGATACAGGCCAGTTTGAGCCATCTTCTGCTACACTGTATGAAGAATATCCTACATATGCTGATTTTTCTCTGCTTCAGTTTCTTCTACTGAAGTAGGAAAACAATGATTGCGTAGTATCATATTAGCATCAATATAATGATGCATAAAACTATTTTCTCTCTGGGTTCCAATCCTCAATTCCTTCTCAGAATTCTGATTTTAAAAATTAATTTTTATTATGGTGCCAATTTGATGTTTTAGGAAAAAAGCACTAAGCCAATTTAACTTTTACTTTACTTTTTGTATTTACAGACACATCCATCTCAGACAAGTTAATTACTGACATAGCTTTGGGAAAGTAGATTCTTGAAGATGCTGAGGTTGCCTACAAAACACGTAATTGAACACTGACTGAATCTACTAACAAGATAGCCTATATGGTGGTAGTAATGGAAATTCAAAAGTTTTCAACAGATTTACAATCTAGGACACCTCTATAAACTTATTTTCTTTTTATATTACATGACAAAAAATGGAAAAAAAATACTGATTTCCCTAACTGCAAAATTAATCCAATTATTTTATAACAAGTCAATTTATATATAAAAGGAAGAACTGTGAAATGGAAAAGCTGCTTACAGTAGTAGATACTGTAGTATGAATTAAGATAGAAATTTAACACAGATTTCAAGGGAAGAAAATGTAGTTACTGTATATAAATGATTATTTACAGATATAAAAAGTATCCCCCTTTTATTTTTTAATTTCAATTCCAGTATAGATAACATACAGTACTATATTCATTTCAGATATACAATATAGTGATTAGAACAATTCTATACATTACTCAGTGCTCATCATGATAAATGTACTCTTAATCTCCTTCACCTATTTCACCTATCACCCTCCATCCACTTCCCTTCTGGTAACCACAAGTTTGTTTCTTATAGTTAAAGCCTGTTTTTTGGGTTGTCTCCTTTTTCCTATATTTTCTTTCTTACATTCCACATATGGTATTTGTTTTCCTCTGACTGACTTATTTCACTTATGTTATACTATCTAAATCCATCCATGTTTTTGCAAATAGCAGGATTTCATTCTTTTTATGGCTGAGGAAGATTTCATTATATTTATATATACCACCTCTTTATTCATTCATCTAGAGATGGACATTTGGGCTACTTATATAATTTGACTACAGTAAATAATACTGAAATAACATAAGAGTGCAAAAATTATTTTTTGAATTAGTGTTTTCATTTTCTTTCAGTTGATAAGTGGAATTATTGGATCATATGGTAATACTATTTTTAATTTTTTGAGGAACTTCCATACAGTGGTTGCACCAGCTTGCATTCCAACCACCTGTGCATAAGGGTTTTTTTTTCCAGATCCTCACCAACACCTGTTTTTTTTCCCCATGTTTTCAATTTTAACCATTCTGACAGGTGTGAGGTGTATCTCACTGTGGTTTTGATTTGCATGTCCTTGATGACAGATGTGTTGAGCAGCTCCTCATACATCTGTTAGCCATCTGTATGTCTTCTTTAGAATAATGTCTGTTCATGTCTTCTATTTATAGATTGGATTATTTTGTTCTTTCGGTGTTGAGTTTTATAAGGTCTTTAATACATTTTGGATTATTGGCTACGCCATTTGCAAATATCTTCTCCAATTCAGTGGTTTGTCTTTTAGTTTTATTATTTCCCTTGCTGTGAAGGTTTTGTTTTGATGTAATCCCAATAGTTTAATTTTGTTTTTGTTTCTCTTGGCTTAGGAGACATAGCTAGAAAAATGCTGTAATGCTGATGTCAGAGAAATCACTGCCTGTGCTCTCTTCTAGGACTTTTATGGTTTCAGGCCTCCATTTAAGTCTTTAACCCATTTTGAATTTACTTATGTCTACACTATTAGGTAGTAGTCTAGTTTCATTCTTTTACATGTTGCTGTGCAGCATTCCCAACACCATTTATCGAACAGACTTTTTCCTATTACATATTATTGACTCCTTTGTCAAAGATTAATTGCCCATATAATTGTGGGCTTATTTCTGGGCTTTCTATCCTGTTCCACTGATCTATAGATCTATTTTGATGCCAGTACCATGTTGTTTTGATTACTATAGCTTTGTAGCATATCTTGAAATCTGGGATTGTGAAACCTCTAGCCTCGTTCTTCTTTTTCAAGATTTCTTTGTCTATTTGAGGTCTTTTGTGGTTCCATACAAATTTTAGGATTAGTAGTTCCAGTTCTGTTAGAAATGTTGGTATTTTGATAGGGGTTGCATGCATCTGCAGGCTACTCTAGATAGTAGGACATTTTAACAATATTTGTTCTTCTAATCCATGAGCATGCAGTATCTTCCCATTTGTTTGTATCATCTTCAATTTCCTTCATTTTTGTTTTATAGTTTTCAGAGTACAGGTCTTTTACCTTCTTGGTTTATTCCTAAGTAGTTTATTCTTTTTGGTACAATTGTAAATTGCAAATTTACAAGTTACAGTTGTAAATTATAATTTCCCTCTCTGCTGCTTCATTATTAGTGCATGGTAATGCAAAGGATTTCTGTGTACTAATTTTTTAATTAGTGACCTTACTGAGTTCATTTATCAATTCTAATAGTTCTTTGAAGATGTCTTTAGGATTTTCTATATATAGTATTATGTCATCTGCAAATAGTGAACGTTTAACTTCTTCCTTACCAATTCGAATGCCTTTTATTTTTCTTGTCTGATTGCTATGGCTAGGACTTCCACTTCTATGTTGAACAAACGTGGCCAGAGTAGACATCCATGTCATGTTCCTGATCTTAGGGGGAAAGCTCTCAGGTTTCCACCATTGTGTATACTGTTACCTGTATGTTTTTCATATGTGGCCTTTATTGTATTGAGGTATATTCCCTCTAAACCTCATTGGTAAGGGTTTTCATCATGAATGAATGTTGCACTTTGCCAATGTATTTTCTGCATCTATTGACATGATTATAGCATTTTTATCTTTTCCCATGTTGATGTGATATACCATATTTATTGATTTGTGAATAGTGAACCACTGTTGTATCCCAGGAATATATCCCATGTGATTATGTTGAATATTTTTTAAAGGTATCTTTGGATTCTGTTTGCTAATATTTTGCTGCAGATATGTGCACTCATATTCATCAGAGATATTGGCCTAATTCTTTTTTTTTTTTTTTTTTTAGTGTCTTTATCTGGTTTTGGCACCATGGTAATGTTGGCTCATAAGATAAATTTGGAAGCCTTCCTTCCTCTTCAATTTTTGGAATAGTTTCAGGAGAATAGGAATTAACTTTTCTTTAAATATTTGGTAGAATCCACCTGTGAAGCTGTCTGGTCCTGGACCTTGGTTTCTTGGGAATTATTTTTATTACTGATTCTATTTCATTGCTGAAAATCAATCTGTTTTTAAAAAAATCTATTTCTGGGCACCTGGGTGAATCAGTTGGTTAAACAACTGCCTTTGGCTCAGGTCATGAACTGCAGTCCCAGGATCAAGTCCTATGTCGGACTCCCTGCTCAGTGGGGAGCCTGCTTCTCCCCTGACCCATCCCCTTCTCATGCTCTCTCTCTCACTCTCTCTCCCTCAAATAAATAAATAAACTCTTGTGAAAAAATTTACTTCTTCCTGATTCAGTTTTGGGAAGTTATATATTTTTAAGAAGTTAACAATTTCATCTAGATTGTCCAGTTTGTTCGCATATAATTTTCAACATTATTCTCTTAAAATCCTTTCTAGTTCTGTATTGTTGTTATTTCTCCTCTTTTATTTCTGATCTTGTTTATTTGAGTCCTCTTTTTTTCACTTATTTTATTTACTTCTTTAATTTTTCAGTGAGTCTGGTTAAAGGCTTATCAATTTTGTTGGTCTTTTCAAAGAGCCTGGTCCTGGTTTCATTGTTCTGATCTATTATTTATTATGATGATGATGATAAGGATGTGATTATTTATTATTATTATTTTAGATTCTCTTTATAGTCTTTATTATTTTCTTCCTTCCACTGGCTTTGGTTTTGTTTGTTCTCTAGCTTTTTTAGGTATAGAGTTAAATTGTTTGAGACTTTTTTTGCTTCTTAAGTTAGGTCTGAATAGCTATAAATTTCCTTCTAAAACAGCTTTTGGTGCATCACAAAGATTTCGGACCATTGTGTTTTCATTTTCCTTAATCTCCACATATTTTTAGACTTCTCTTTGATTTCTTGGTTGTCCCATTCATTGCTCAGTAACATTTTATTTGAGTTCCATGTATTCATGCTTTTTCCAGATTTTTTCCTTGTGGTTGATTTCTAGTTTCATATTATCATGGTCTGACAAGATACATGGTGTGTCTTCAATCTTTTTTAATTTGTTAGAACATGCTTTATGGCCTAAAATGTGATTTTGAAGAATGTTCCATATGCACCTGAAACAAATGTGTATTCTGCTGTTTTAGGTGGAATGTACTGAGTATATCTGTTAGATCCATCTGGTCCAATGTTTCAAAGCCACCGTTTTCTTATTGATTTTATGTTTGGATGATCTATCCATTGATATGAGTGGGGTGTTAAAGTCCCCTATTATTATACTACTGTCCATTATTTCTTTCATTTGCTATTAGTTGCTTTATGTATTTGTGTGCTTCCATGTTGGATTTGGAAATATTTATGACTTGTATCATCCTCTTGGATTGCTTCCTTTGTGATTATGCATTGTCCTTCTTTATCTCTTTTTACAGTCTTTGTTCTATAGTCTACTTTGTCTGATATAAGTACTACTACCCCAACTTTCTTTCATTCCCCTTTGCAACATAAATGCTTTTTCATCCCTTCTTTCAATCTGCATGTGTCTTTGGGTCTGAAATGAATCTTTTGTAGGCAATATATAAGTGGATCTTGCCTTTTTTACCCATTCCGTCACTCTATGTCTTTAGATTGAAGCATTTAGTCCATTTACATTTTTTTTGCATATCTATTACCCACTTTGATTTGTGGTTACAATTAGGTTTGTATATAACATCTTTTCCATTAGCAGTTTATATTAAGTTGATGGTTGCTTAAGTTTGAACCCATTCTTTACTCCTATCCTCCACGTTTTAGGTACTTTACATCTTACCATTCGGTGTATTCTTTGACTGATTTTTAATAGATATGCTTAATTTTATCACTTAAGTACTTTCCACTTTTCTAACTTCTTCTTATAGTCTTTTCTTTCTACTCAAAATGTCCCCTTTAACATATACTGTATGGCTGGTTTAGTGGTCATGAACTCCTTACCTTTTGTTCATCTGGGAAACTCTTTATCTTTCCTTCTATTCTGAATGATAGGCTTGTTGGATAAAATAGTTGCAGGGTTTTTGTTTGTTTTGTTTTGTTTGTTTGTTTGTTTCTGCAATTTGAATATACCATGCCACTCTCTTCTGACCTGCAAAGTTTCTGCTGAAAAATCTGCTGATAGCTCTATGGGGTTTCCCTTGTATGCAATTGTTCTCTTTTTTCTTGCTGCTTTTACAATTCTCTACCACTACTTTTTGGCATTTTAATTACTATGTGTCTTGGTTTGGACCTCCTTGGGTTGATTTTGTTGGGAGCACTCTGTGCCTCCTACATCTGGATTTCTGTTTCCTTCCCTAGATTTGGGAAGGTTCTAGCTATTATCTCTTCAAATTTTCTGCCCCAATTCCTCTCTCTTCTCCTTCTGGGATCCCTATACTGTAAATGCATTATGCCTGATGATGTTGCTGAATTTTCTTAGTCTATTTTTATTTCTATTACTTTTTTCCACTCTCCTGATTGACTTGTTTTCCAGTACTCTGTCCTCCAATGGCTGATCTGTTCTTCTGCTTCCTCTAGTCTACTATTTATTCCATCTAGTTTAATTTCAGTTATTGAATTCTTTATCTCTGATGAGTTATTTTTTATATTTCTATTCCTTTGTTGAAGGCCTCACTGAGGCCCTCTGCTATTTTCTCAAGTCCGGTGATTGTATTTATAACCATTACTTTAAATTCTCTATCTGGCATATTATCTGTTTCATTTAGCTCTCTTGCTATGATTTTGTCCTCTTCATTCATTTGGGACATATTACTCTGTCTCATTTTGTCTAAATCTCTGAGCCTGTTTTTATGTTAGGAAAGTCAGCTTTCTCCTGCTCTTAGAAGTAGTGGCATTTTTAGGAAGAACAAGACATGTAGTGACCTGCATGCAATGTTTACACTCACTGGAATCTGGCACTTCAGGGATATCTCCTCTGTGTGTTACAAGTGCCCTACTATTGTGGCTAGCCATCTTTGCCTTCCATCCAATTGTCTTCAATTGTTCTCTTTGTATGCTGTGAGGAGGGTTTGTTCCCTATGTTGTTAGTGAGCCAGTCTGGGGCTACCTTGGCCGTGAGTTGAATCAGACCAAGTTTGTCAGAGATGTAGTAGCACTAAACTGCAAGGTAATTACATTGTGTTGTCCCCTAAGAAGCTTTCATTGGTGGATGGGGCCTATAGTCAGACCAGATATCTTCCCCTTGCCCACTGGTTGGGCTGCAGCTGGACTGGAATATGTGGACCCCTCTCCCAAGGACAAAAGTCACTTTAAAGGAGTGTTTGGCCACTGTCAGGGTTGCTTGCACATTGCCAGGATTGTGGCACTTCTTTGAATGGGTTCTGGCCAAGTGCATATTGGAGGGGTAGGTCCATAGGAGAACACGGTGATGTTTGCAGTATTAGCAAGTTTTGGGCAGGTCTGCCATAGGAAGGAAACTGGAACTGCCTTAGAAAACTACTGCTGCAAGGCTGGAAGGGAAGAGTGCAGGAGAGTTGCCAGAGCTGGGTGCAGTGACAAGGTTCACACTAGTCTGGTGCAGGAAGGGACCTATAGACAACCAGGAAAACTCCTGTCATGACTGACCATGTAGAAGGGGCAGATCCACAGAAGCACATGAAGGCAGAACATGCTTTTAGCAAACTAGGTAGAGTGTTGGTACTGAGCTGGTTCCTACAGGTTTATGTGTAACTAGGCTGTGGTGTGGAAAGGGAAATGGTGCTCACCAGCTCTTTTGGTCCTGAAGAAGTCTCCCAAAGATCCCTGCCCCTCCTTCACAGGTACTGAAATAAGTACCGAAATCCCCTCCACATATGCCCAAGTTGTTCCAAACTGCTGTTTCTATACTAGGTCTCAACAACTATGGGGTTGTTTGCTGTGCTGTCTCTTTAAAGGCAGGGACTAAGTTTCCTATCACCCTTCCAGCTCTCACATAGTCAAGTCTACTGATTTTTAATATTCTGGGTGTTAAGTCCCACTGATCATAAGAACTCTCAAAATGAAAACCTTTTGGTTTTTAAAACCAAATATTATGGGAATTCATCTTCCCCATGCACCATACTTAGGGTGCAGGTTTTTTCTTCATCTCTCTCTACATATGCCATATCTTCCCTCCCTCACTTACTTTCAAAGGTGTCTAAGAGAATCAATATTTTTGCTTATTGGATTTTCTCTAGTAAGATTTTGGAAGGAGTAATGAAATATGAAATAATGAAATTATTTCAGAAGAAGAGTCAGATTTTTTTTGCTATTGTTATTTGTATGAGGACTTTTCATATTTTTATTTATATTCAGTATTAAGTTCATGCTTTTATCATTGTCCACAAAATTTTATTCACAATAAAGTTAAATAAGAACAGAGCAGTCATGTACAGCAGCAGAAATCACACTGAAAAACTCAACTTATAGAAAATACTATAACCGTCAATCTTAAAGTGCATCCACTAGACAAGAGAAGGTATCAAAGAGAATAGATAAAACATTAAAACAGAAAAATAACATAAGCAAAGGTTTTTTTTTTCTTCTTACCCAATATCATGAGCATCTGGTTACTCACAGGATTATCATATAAAAAAGAGATAAGCCTGTGGAAAAAGAAGTTAACACAAGTGAAACCCAAAGAATTCTACCCAAACCTAAATAAGGTCATGACACTGGTTTCCAGAGATGGAGATTTAAAAAGAGACAGAAAATGAGTCACTGCAAGTACAGGAATAGAAAAGAAGCAAATGAGTATATTGGCCATTTTAGCAAGAAAGTAGTAAGGAAGAACATAGGCTACAATCTATAGAGAATTTGATGGAGAAGCAACTTGCAACAAATGGGGAAGGTATAATCAAGGAATTTGACCTAGAATGAAAAGCTGAAATCCTGTGACTAATAGAGAAGATAATTCCGAAGGATGCCTTTTTGGGAGTTTAGAGAGCCCTAAATTATAAAAGTTAAGAACCATAAAGAAAAAATGATAATGATGTGAGGGATATGATTAGAAAAAAATAGAAATACAACTTAAAGCAATGAAACAAACAAGGGAATCTTTTGAGTGTAAAGGCCATAACTAGAAGTAAGAAAATTACAAAGGGAAAAAATTTTCTTACTTCTAGTTATGACAGGTAAAACCAAAAGTATAGTAAAGGTAGTAGATTAATCACATATAAAGCCAGTATATAGGTTAAAATACAAAAGAAGTAAAATCAATTGTATCTGCAAAATTCAGTCAAAACATACACAAAATTAAAAGATGCAAAATATGACATTATATAGAGAAAACATGGAGGATTTAGTGCTTTCTGAATGTGTTCAAATTTAAGCAACCATCAACTTAGTAGAGACTGCTATACACATAAGATGTGATAATATGAACCTAATAGTAAACACAATCAAAACATAGAATAGATACACAGAAAAAAATAAAAAGAGAGGAATTCAAGCATAACACCAAAATAGCCATTAAACAACAAGGGAGAGAGCAAGAGAAGGAGAAAGGAACAGGGAAAAACAAAAATAAGAAAACAACAAAAAGACAATAAATAGATATCTATCCACCTTACTTTAAATGTAAATAGACTAAATGCTTCAAACAAAATATACAGGGTAACTAAATGGTTTTAAAAAAAAATAATACCCGAGCACCTGGGTGGCTCCGTGGGTTAAGCCTCTGCCTTCGACTCAGGTCATGATCTCAGGGTCCTGGGATCGAGTCCTGCATCAGGCTTTCTGCTCCACAGTGAGCCTGCTTCCTCCTCTCTCTCTCTCTCTCTCTGCCTGCCTCTCTGCCTACTTGTGATCTCTCTGTCAAATAAATAAATAAAAATCTGTTTAAAAAATAATAATAATAACACCCATCTTGGGGTGCCAGGATGGCTCATTGGGTTAAAGCCTCTACCTTCAGCTCAGGTCATGATCACAGGTTCCTGGGATTGAGCCCCACATCGGGCTCTCTGCTCGCAGGGAGCCTGCTTCCTCCTCTCTCTCTCTTCCTGCCTCTCTGCCTACTTGTGATCTCTGTCAAATAAATAAATAAAATCTTAAAAAAAAATACCCATCTTTTTGCTGCCTATAAGAAACTCACTTCAGGCCTAAAGACAAAGATAGAATGAAAGTGAAGTGCTAGAAAAAACATATACTATGCAAATGGAAGTGAAAAAAGCTGTGGTAGCAATAATTATATCTAATAAAATAAATTTTAAAACAAAAAATGTACCAACAGGCAAACATGGCACTACATAATGATAAAGGGATAAATCCCTGAGGATATAACAATGATAAATATCCATGCACCTGACACTGGAGCACCTAAATACATAAAGCAATCATTAACAGGAATAAAGGGAGAAACTGACAATAATACAATAACAGCAGGGTATTTAAAACCCCACTGACATTAATGGATAAATCATCCAAGTAGAAAACAATATGGAAACAGTGGCTTTGAACAACACATTAGACTAGATGGGCCTAACAGGTATATACATAACATTGCATCCCAAAGCAACAGAATGCACATTCTTTTCTAGTGCATATAGAACATTCTCCAGGATAGATCACATGTTGGGCCATAAAACAAATCTCAAAAAATTTAAGAAGACTGAAATCATATAAACATCTTTTCTGACCACAGGGTTATAAAACTAGAAATCAATTATAAGAGAAAAGCTAGAAAGAAAACAAATATATGGAGGCTAAACAATATGCTTCTAAACAATAAATGGGTCAATTGAGGAATCAAAGAGGAAATCAAAAACCATATGGAGAAAAATGAAAATGAAAACACAATGTTCCAAAATCTTTGGGACACAGCAAAAGCTGATACAAGGGGGAAATTTATAACAATACAAGTCTACCTCAGGAAACAAGAAAAATCTCAAATAAACAACCTAACCTTACACCTAAAAGAGCTATAAAAAAGAACAAAGCTCAAAGCTAGTACAAGGAAAGAATAAAGATTAGAACAGAAATAAAGAAAATAGACACTAAAAATACAATATAAAAGATCAATGAAACAAGGAATGATTTCTTTGAAAACACAAAGTTATGAGCCTTCAGCCAAACTCATCAGGAAAAGAAATAGAGAACTTAATATCAGAAATGAAGGAAGAGAATGAACAACTGACACCACAGAAATGCAAAGGATTAGGAGAGAATAGTATAAAAATTATATGCCAACATATTAGAGATGCTAGAAGAAATGGATAAATTCCTAGAAATACACAATCTTCCAAAAGTGGATCAGAAAAAAATAGGAAAATTGAATAGATCAATTACTAATAACAAGATTGAATCAGTAATTCAAACAAAAGTTCAGGACCAGAGGGCTTCACACATTAATTCTACCAAACATTTGAAGAAGAGCTAATACCTATTCTCCTGAAACTACTCAAAAAAAAAAAAAAAATTTAAAGAAGAAATCTCCCAAATTCATTCTATGAAGCTGGCTTCCCCCTGATGCCAAAACCAGGTAAAGGCCTTACAAAAATAACTACAGGCCAATATCTCTGATAAACACGGATATAAAAATCTTCAACTAAATATTAACAAACTTGGGGCACCTGGGTGGCTCAGTGGGTTAAGCCTCTGCCTTTGGCTCAGGTCATGATCTCAGGGTCCTGGGATCAAGCCCCACATGGGGCTCTCTGCTCAGCAGGGAGCCTGCTTCCCACCTCTCTGCCTACTTGTGATCTCTCTCTCTCTCTCTCTCTCTGTCAAATAAATAAATATTTAAAAATAAATAAATAAATAAATAAATAAATAAATAAATAAATATTAACAAAGTGAATCCACCAATACATTAAAAAAAAATCATTTACCACAATTAAGTAGGATTTATCACAGGCATACAAGGGTGTGTCAGTTTTCACAAATCAATCAATGTGATACATCACATTAAGAAGAACAAGGATAAAAAACATATAATGATTTCAATAGATGTAGAAAAAGCATTTGACAAAGTATATCCATTCGTGATAAAAACTCAGTAAAGTAGGTTTAGAGGGAACATACCCCAACATAATAAAGCCATATATGAAAAATTCACAGCTAACATCATACTGAATGGTGAAAAACTATAAATCTTTCTCTAGGATGAAGAACAATACAAGGATGTCCATTCTCACCACTTTTATTCAACATAATACTGGAAGTTCTGCTGTAGCAATCAGATAAGAAAAAGAAATAAAAAGCATCCAAATTGGTAAGGAGGAAGGTAAACTGTCACTATATAGAAAATCATAAAGACTCTACCAAAAACTAATAGAATTGATAAATGCATTTAGTAAAGTTGCAAGATATAAAATTAATATACAGAAATCCATTATATTTCTACACATTCATAACAAAGTAGCAGAAAAGAGATATTAACAAAACATCCCATTTACATTTGCATCAAAAATTATAAAATACCTAAGTATTTTACCTAAGTAAGCTTAATCAGTGAGGTGGAAGACATATGATCTGAAAACTACTAAACTGATGAAAGAAATTGATGATGACACAAATAAATGGAAAGATATTCTATGCTCATGGATTAGAAGAACTAATATTGCTAACATATCTATACTACACAAAACAATCTATAGATTCAATGCAATCAGTGTCAAAATACCAAGAGCATTTTTCACAGAACTAGAACAAATGATACTAAAATTTGTATGGAACCACAAAAGACCCTCAATAGCCAAAGCAAACTTGAAAAAGAACAACAAAGCTGAAGTTATCACAATCCCAGATTTCAAGATATACTACAGAGCTCAGGTAATCAACAGTATGGTACTGGCATAAAAAAAAAGACACACAGATCAACAGAAGAAGATACTGAGCCCAGAAATAAACCCACACTTATATGGTCAAGCTACAACAAAGGAGGCAAGACTGTACAATGGGGAAAAGACCGTCTCTTCAACAAATAGTGCTGGGAACACTGGACAGCAACATACAAAAGAATGAAACTGGACCACTCTTTTACACCTTACACAAAAATAAACTCAAAATGGATTAAAGACATGAGACTTGAAACCATAAAACTCCTAAAAGAAAACATAGGCAGTAATCACTTTGCCATAAGCCCTAGCAACATTTTTTCTAAACTTATCTCTTCAGGCAAGAGAAAAAAGCAAAACTAGACTATTTTTACTACACACACACATACACACACACAGTTTTTGCAAGCAAAGGAAACCATCAACAGAAGGAAAAGATCCCCTACTGAACGGTAGAAGACATTTGCAAGTGACAAATCTGATAAAGGGTTATTATCCAAAATATAGGAAGTATTTACAGTACGCAAAACCACACACGCAGGGAAAAAAAAATCCCATTAAAAAATGTGCAGAGAACCCAAAGAGACATTTTTCCAAAGAAGACATAAAGATGACCAACAAACATATGAAACATAATGAGTTACCAGGGAATTGCAAATCAGAACAAGTACCACCTTACAGAACAGCTAGAATGAAAAAGACAAGAAAGAACAAGTGTTGACAAGAATGTGGAGAACATGAAAAAAAAAAAAAAAGAATGTGGAGAACATGGAACCCTAATCCACTGTTGGTGGTAATGTAATTGGTGAAGCCACTCTGGTAAAAAGTATAAAGTTTCCCCCCCCCAAAATTAAAAATCAAAATGCCATATGATCTGATAATACCAGTACTGGGTACTATTGTGCACCAAAAAGAGAACAAAACACTAAACTGAAAAGATATACATACCCTATGTTTGCTGTAGTATGATTTACAATAGCTAAGATATGGAAATCACCTATTAATTTTTCACATATGGTATTTCTATCTGATTAATCTTATAGTGTTTAGCTTGTATTCTCACTACTGTTTTTTTGGTGTCTTTTGCCATTGTACTTATCAGTTTAGAATTTTTCTTCTTAATCAATGTGATCTTCCTTCATGTATTAATTAATATTTTTGTTTGGTAATTTTGTGTATACAGCTCAGTCATATTTACTCTTCCTAAATCAGAATTAAGTAAATAAACACTTTGAAGCACACAGCTCTTATAGTCACTACCTACCTACCTACCTACCGCCATCTGGCCTCAAAACTGGAAATTTAGTATTTCTGAGTTTCATGATGCTGCTGGATGCTTGCATGTTGTTTGGCCGGAGTAACCACATCAAAACCACACTTGGCTGTTAACACACCTGCTAGAGTCTGGATGTTTGTGTTCTCCCAAAATTCATGGCTTGAAAATTTATCCTGAGGTCATAGTGTTTTAGGAGGTGGGGGCCTTTGGGAGATGATTAGATCATGAGGGTGGCAATCTTATGAATGGAATTAGTGACTTTATAAAAGTGGCCCCAGATAGTTCCTGGACCCCTCCCCTATGTGAGGACATACCAAGAAGTGGTAGTGTGTCACCCAGATCAGTGTTTTTACATGAACCAGGTCATTCTGGCAACTAAGCTTGGACTTCCAGCCTCCAAAATTGTGAGTAATAAATTTCAGTTGTTTAAAACTAGTCTGTGGTATTGTTATAGAAACCCAACTGACTAAAATAATACCTAAGAATGTGATGAGTGGATAAATCAAGTCAATACTTATTTTATTTTTGTGTAAGTTATAACTATAGGAATGAAAATGGGACTTAATTATATTAATTCTAAATTCTCAGGCTGTTTTCATTAGGGCTGTTGAAAAATCAAAATATTTTGATATTGTGATCTTTCAGTTTTTCTTTTGTTTTTGTTTTGTTTTGTTTTGTTTTGCTATGAAACAAAGTGCCACAAACAGAGGTATAAAATAACTTGCATTAATTATCCACAGTTCAAAAGTCAGGTATGAGCTAGCTGGGACCTCTACTCACAGTCTTACTGGTTGAAGTAAATGTCTCAGCTACCAGTTTTCCTTTGAGGTTCTGTGTTCTCTTGAGTCTTACAGTTGCTGGGTGATTTCTGTTCCTTATAACTGTAGAACTGGAATCCCCCATTTCTTTCCAGATGTTAATCAGAAATCATTCTCAGTCTTAAAGAATACCTTCCATTTCTTGTCAGGCAGCCACCTCAATAGGGCAGTTCCTAGTATGTTTGTCTCTCCAAGGTCAGCAAAGGAAATCTCTCCCACTCTGAATCTTTCTGACCCCTTTCAATGGCTCACATGATTAAATTAGGCTGAACCAGGATAATCTCTCTTTTGATTAACTCAAAATCACTAATTAGGAACCTTAATTACATCTTTAAAATCCCTCTGCCATATACTGTAACATAATCACAAGAGCAATATCTCATCATAGCACAAGTCCCTCTTGAAGAAGGTGATACATGGTATGTATACCAGCTTTGTGGGAATTCTGAGGGCTAATTTAGGATTCTGCCTACCACAGCTGTAATCTGGATATTTTGAAAGTTTAACTTGGATGTTTAGGATAATTTTTAAGCTACATAAGTGATCAGAGTTTCAAGAATAAAAATTTAGCTTCTAACACGTACTCAGAAGTTGTCACCTATAGTGTACACATATGCTTCAATTGGCTGCAGTGATCAAATAGGGGTATTTGCTTTGAGTATATAAATAAAATTATTAGCATTTTGTTGAATTGTCTACTTAACTACAGATGTTTATATTGAGATTCTGATTAAATATCTGACCACATAAATTTTTAAAAGAAAAATATAGGGGGAGGAGTCAAGATGGCTGAGAAGTAGCAGGCTGAGACTACTTCAGGTAGCGGGAGATCAGCTAGATAGCTTATCTAAAGATTGCAAACACCTACAAATCCAACAGGAGATCGAAGAGAAGAAGAACAGCAATTCTAGAAACAGAAAATTGACCACTTTCTGAAAGGTAGGACTGGCGGAGAAGTGAATCCAAAGCGACGGGAAGATAGACTGCGGGGGGAGAGGCTGGCTCCCTGGCAAGTGGTGGAGCAACGGAGCACAAAATCAGGACTTTTAAAAGTCTGATCCGCTGAGGGACATCGCTCCAGAGGCTAAACTGGGGTGAAGCCCACGCGGGGTTGGCGTGGCCTCAGGTCCCGCAGGGTCACAGAAGGATTGGGGGTGTCTGAGTGTCCCAGAGCTTACAGGTATTAGAACGGGGAAGCCAGCTACAGAGACAGAGCCAAGAAGTGAGCTCACAGCTCGGGGTTACCTTGAACCGGTCGCAGGCTCGGTCACCTCAGAGTGTGGCCGGAGGCCAGGGAGATGGGAGTATATGGGCGCTGTTCTTTGAGTGCGCACTGAGGAGTGGGGCCCTGAGCTCTAGGCTCCTCCGGGCCAGAGACCACAGGCCGACATTTTCACTCCCGTCTTCCGGAACTCTACAGAAAGCGCTCAGGGAACAAAAGCTCCCGAAAGCGAACCCAAGCAGATTACTCAGCCCGGCCCCTGGTAAGGGCGGTGCAACTCCGCCTGGGGCAAAGACACTTGAGAATCACTACAACAGGCCCCTCCCCCAGAAGATCAACAAGAAATACAGCCAGGACCAAGTTCACCTACAAGGAGAGCAGTTTCAATACCAAGGAGAGCACTGGAATTCCAGAGGAAGAGAAAGCAAAGCATGGAACTCATGGCTTTCTCCCCATGATTCTTTAGTCTTGAGGTTAATTTAATTTTTTTTTTCAATATTTTTTTTCTCTCTTCTTCTGCTAAATTTTTTTGAACATTTACCCTTTTCTTTTTTTTAACGTTTTTTAACTAGTTTATCTAATATATATATATTTTTTTCCTTTTTATATTTTTTCTTTATTGGTATTCTTTTTTTAATTGTTACTTTTTTTTTTTCTTTCTGAACCTCTTTTTATCCCCTTTCTCCCCCCTCATGATTTGGGATCTCTTCTGATTTGGCTAAAGCATATTTTCCTGGGGTTGTTGCCACCCTTTTAGTATTTTACTTGCTCCTTCATATACTCTTATCTGGACAAAATGACAAGGCAGAAAAATTCACCACAAAAAAAAGAACAAGAGGGGCGCCTGGGTGGCTCAGTGGGTTAAAGCCTCTGCCTTCGGCTCAGGTCATGGTCCCAGGGTCCTGGGATCGAGCCCCACGTCGGGCTCTCCGCTCAGCGGGGAACCTGCTTCCTCCTCTCTCTCTGCCTGCCTCTCTGCCTACTTGTGATCTCTGTCTGTCAAATAAATAAATAAAATCTTTAAAAAAAAAAAAAAAAAAGAACAAGAGGCAGTACCGAAGGCTAGGGACCTAATCAATACAGACATTGGTAATATGTCAGATCTAGAGTTCAGAATGACGATTCTCAAGGTTCTAGCCGGGCTCGAAAAAGGCATGGAAGATATTAGAGAAACACTCTCGGGAGATATAAAAGCACTTTCTGGGGAAATAAAAGGACTAAAATCTAACCAAGATGAAATCAAAAAAGCTATTAATGAGGTGCAATCAAAAATGGAGGCTCTCACTGCTAGAATAAATGAGGCAGAAGAAAGAATTAGTGATCTAGAAGACCAAATGACAGAGAATAAAGAAGCTGAGCAAAAGAGGGACAAACAGCTACTGGACCACGAGGGGAGAATTCGAGAGATAAGTGACACCATAAGACGAAACAACATTAGAATAATTGGGATTCCAGAAGAAGAAGAAAGAGAGAGGGGAGCAGAAGGTATATGGAGAATTATTGGAGAGAATTTCCCCAATATGGCAAAGGGAACAAGCATTAAAATCCAGGAGGTGCAGAGAACCCCCCTCAAAATCAATAAGAATAGGTCCACACCCTGTCACCTAATAGTAAAATTTACAAGTCTTAGTGACAAAGAGAAAATCCTGAAAGCAGACTGGGAAAAGAAGTCTGTAACATACAATGGTAAAAATATTAGATTGGGAGCAGACTTATCCACAGAGACCTGGCAGGCCAGAAAGAGCTGGCATGATATATTCAGAGCATTAAACGAGAAAAACATGCAGCCAAGAATACTATATCCAGCTAGGCCATCATTGAAAATAGAAGGAGAGATTAAAAGCTTCCAGGACCAACAAAAACTGAAAGAATTTGCAAACACCAAACCAGCTCTACAGGAAATATTGAAAGGGGTCCTCTAAGCAAAGAGAGAGCCTAAAAGTAGTAGATCAGAAAGGAACAGAGACAATATACAGTAACAGTCACCTTACAGGCAATACAATGGCACTAAATTCATATCTCTCCATAGTTACCCTAAATGTTAATGGGATAAATGCCCCAATCAAAAGACACAGGGTATCCGAATGGATAAAAAAAAACAAAAACCATCTATATGTTGCCTACAAGAAACTCATTTTAAACCAAAAGACACCTCCAGATTTAAAGTGAGGGGGTGGAAAAGAATTTACCATGCTAATGGACATCAGAAGAAAGCAGGAGTGGCAATCCTTAGATCAGATCAATTAGATTTTAAGCCAAAGACTATAATAAGAGATGAGGAAGGACACTATATCATACTCAAAGGATCTTTCCAACAAGAAGATCTAACAATTTTAAATATCTATGCCCCTAACATGGGAGCAGCCAACTATATAAACCAATTAATAACATAATCAAAGAAACACATCAACAATAATACAATAATAGTAGGGGACTTTAACACTCCCCTCACTGAAATGGACAGATCATCCAAGCAAAAGATCAACAAGGAAATAAAGGCCTTAAATGACACACTGGACCAGATGGACATCACAGAAATATTCAGAACATTTCATCCCAAAGCAACAGAATACACATTCTTCTCTAGTGCACATGGAACATTCTCCAGAATAGATCACATCCTTGGTCCTAAATCAGGTCTCAACCAGTATCAAAAGATTGGGATCATTCCCTGCATATTTTCAGACCACAATGCTCTGAAGCTAGAACTCAATCACAAGACAAAATTTGGAAAGAACCCAAATACATGGAGACTAAACAGCATCCTTCTAAAGAATGAATGGGTCAACCAGGAAATTAAAGAAGAATTGAAAAAATTCATGGAAACAAATGGTAATGAAAACACAACGGTTCAAAATCTGTGGGACACAGCAAAGGCAGTCCTGAGAGGAAAATATATAGTGGTACAAGCCTTCCTCAAGAAACAAGAAAGGTCTCAGGTACACACCCTAACCCTACACCTAAAGGAGCTGGAGAAAGAACAAGAAAGAAACCTTAAACCCAGCAGGAGAAGAGAAATCATAAAGATCAGAGCAGAAATCAATGAAATAGAAACCAAAAAAAAAAAAAAAAAAAACCCAAAAAAACAATAGAACAGGGGCGCCTGGGTGGCTCAGTGGGTTAAAGCCTCTGCTTTTGGCTCAGGTCATGATCCCAGGGTCCTGGGATCGAGCCCCGCATCGGGCTCTCTGCTCAGCAGGAGGCCTGCTTCTCTTCCTCTCTCTCCGCCTGCCTCTCTGCCTGCTTGTGATCTCTGTCTGTCAAATAAATAAATAAAATCTTTAAAAAAAAAAACAATAGAACAAATCAACAAAACTAGGAGCTGGTTCTTTGAAATAATTAATAAGATTGATAAACCCCTGGCCAGACTTATCAAAAAGAAAAGAGAAAGGACCCAAATAAATAAAATCATGAATGAAAGAGGAGAGATCACAACGAACACCAAAGAAATACAGACAATTATAAGAACATACTATGAGCAACTCTATGCCAACAAATTTGACAATCTGGAAGAAATGGATGCATTCCTAGAGACATATAAACTACCACAACTGAACCAGGAAGAAATAGAAAGCCTGAACAGACCCATAACCAGTAAGGAGATTGAAATAGTCATCAAAAATCTCCAAACAGGGGCGCCTGGGTGGCTCAGTGGGTTAAGCCGCTGCCTTCGGCTCAGGTCATGATCTCAGGGTCCTGGGATCGAGCCCCGCATCGGGCTCTCTGCTCAGCAGGGAGCCTGCTTCCTCCTCTCTCTCTGCCTGCCTCTCTGCCTGCTTGTGATCTCTCTCCGTCAAATAAATAAATAAAATCTTTAAAAAAAAAAATCTCCAAATATACAAAAGCCCAGGGCCAGACGGCTTCCCAGGGGAATTCTACCAAACATTTAAAGAAGAACTAATTCCTAGTCTCCTGAAACTGTTCCAAAAAATAGAAATGGAAGGAAAACTTCCAAACTCATTTTATGAGGCCAGCATCACCTTGATCCCAAAACCAGACAAGGATCCCATCAAAAAAGAGAACTACAGACCAATATCCTTGATGACATAGATGCAAAAATTCTCACCAAAATACTAGCCAATAGGATTCAACAGTACATTAAAAGGATTATTCACCACGACCAAGTGGGATTTATTCCAGGGCTGCAAGGTTGGTTCAACATCCGCAAATCAATCAATATGATACAACACATTATAAAAGAAAGAACAAGAACCATATGATACTCTCCATAGATGCTGAAAAAGCATTTGACAAAGGACAGCATCCCTTCCTGATCAAAACTCTTCAAAGTGTAGGGATAGAGGGCACATACCTCAATATTATCAAAGCCATCTATGAAAAACCCACTGCAAATATCATTCTCAATGGAGAAAAACTGAAAGCTTTTCCGCTAAGGTCAGGAACATGGCAGGGATGTCCGTTATCACCACTGCCATTCAACATAGTACTAGAAGTCCTAGCCTCAGCAATCAGACAACAAAAGGAAATTAAAGGCATCCAAATCGGCAAAGAAGAAGGCAAACTATCACTCTTCACAGATGATATGATACTATAAGTGGAAAACCCAAAAGACTCCACTCCAAAACTGCTAGAACGTGTACAGGAATTCAGTAAAGTGTCAGGATATAAAATCAATGCACAGAAATCAGTTGCATTTCTCTACACCAACAACAAGACAGAAGAAAGAGAAATTAAGGAGTCCATCCCATTTACCATTGCACCCAAAACTATAAGATACCTAGGAATAAACCTAACCAAAGGGACTAAGAATCTATACTCCGAAAATTATAAAGTACTCATGAAAAAAATTGAGGAAGACACAAAGAAATGGAAAAATGTTCCATGCTCCTGGATTGGAAGAATAAATATTGTGAAAATGTTTCTATGCTACCTAAAGCAATTTACACATTTAATGCAATTCCTATCAAAGTACCATCCATTTTTCTCAAAGAAACGGAACAAATAATCCTAAAATTTATATGGAACCAGAAAAGACCTCGAATAGCCAAAGGAATATTGAAAAAGAAAGCCAAAGTTGGTGGCATCACAATTCCGGTCTTCACGCTCTATTACAAAGCTGTCATCATCAAGACAGCATCAAGACATCAAGACAGCCAAGGTACTGGCACAAAAACAGACACATACATCAGTGGAACAGAATAGAGAGCCCAGAAATAGACCCTCAACTCTATGGTCAACTCATCTTCGACAAAGCAGGAAAGAATGTCCAATGGAAAAAAGACAGCCTCTTCAATAAATGGTGTTGGGAAAATTGGACAGCCACATGCAGAAAAATGAAATTGGATCATTTCCTTACACCACACACGAAAATAGACTCAAAATGGATGAAGGACCTCAATGGGAGAAAGGAATCCATCAAAATCCTTGAGGAGAACACAGGTAGCAACCTCTTCGACCTCAGCCGCAGCAACATCTTCCTAGGAACATCGCCAAAGGCAAGGGAAGCAAGGGCAAAGATGAACTACTGGGATTTTATCAAGATCAAAAGCTTTTGCACAGCAAAGGAAACAGTTAACAAAACCAAAAGACAGCTGGCAGAATGGGAGAAGATATTTGCAAATGACATATCAGATAAAGGGCTAGTGTCCAAAATCTATAAAGAACTTAGCAAACTCAACACCTAAAGACAAATAATCCAATCAAAAAATGGGCAGAAGACATGAACAGACATTTCTGCAAAGAAGATATCGAGATGGCCAACAGACACATGAAAAAGTGCTCCATATCACTCGGCATCAGGGAAATACAAATCAAAACCACAATGAGATATCACCTCACACCCGTCAGAATGGCTAAAATGAATAAGTCAGGAAATGACAGATGCTGGCGAGGATGCGGAGAAAGGGGAGCCCTCCTACACTGTTGGTGGGAATTCAAGCTGGTGCAACCACTCTGGAAAACAGCATGGAGGTTCCTCAAAAGGTTGAAAATAGAACTACCCTATGACCCAACAATTGCACTACTGGGTATTTACCCTAAAGATACAAACGTAGTGATCCGAAGGGGCACGTGCACCCGAATGTTTATAGCAGCAATGTCCACAATAGCCAAACTATAGAAAGAACCTAGAAGTCCATCAACAGATGAATGGATAAAGAAGATGTGGTATATATACACAATGGAACACTATGCATCCATCAAAAGAAATGAAATCTTGCCATTTGCGATGATGTGGATGGAACTAGAGGGTATCATGCTGAGCGAAATAAGTCAATCGGAGAAAGACAACTATCATATGATCTCCCTGATATGAGGAAGTGGAGATGCAACATGAGGGGTTTAGCGGGTAGGAGAAGAGTAACTGAAACAAGATGGGATTGGGAGGGAGATTAACCATAAGTGACTCTTAATTTCACAAAACAAACTGAGGGTTGCTGGGGGGAGGGGGGTTGGGAGAAGGGGGCGGGGTTATGGAAATTGGGGAGGGTATGTTCTATGGTGAGTGCTGTGAAGTGTATAAAGCTGGCGATTCACAGACGTGTACCCCTGGGGATAAAAATATATGTTTATAAAAAAATTAAAAATATATATATTTGGGGTTTTCTTTTAAAATATTATAATAAAAAATTTTTAAACTGCTAAAAAAAAGAAAAAGAAAAATATAAAATTTCAGGTTTCAGTTGTGAAATGTAAATAGACTGGAAGTTGTCACTTCCATTCTTATAAGAAAAATTCTGAGTAAACCAAAAGCCAATGACTTTGTTAACCTGAGAACTGAGGTCTCAGGGCAAACAGTCACCCCAAAAACTGTATGCAAAAATACAGAGTCACAATTGAGATCTCCTCAAGTGGAATAAAAGGTGCTGGAGCCACAGACTGGTAGGACACTTAAATGGTAATTTGATGAACTGCTGAAGGCTGAGCATGGTCTAGCAGGAGAGTGACATCATCCTGGAAACTGAAGTCTTGGCTCCTCACACTGTCATAGGTTTGACCCTCAGGTTGCATATCAGGGTCTGATAGTGAAGAGCCAAGAAGTATCCCCTTCTGGCTCTGGCAGGAGGAGGAAAGAGCAATTAGGGAATGCACCCACAACAAATACCCACTCTGACGGAGTAGGGGGGAAGACTTTACCAGAGCCTTATCTGGGAAGGGGACTCATCCCTTCCACCAACTCTAAGCTCCCTTATCACACCAAAGGAGTGACTGGGGGGCTGGAGAGTGAAATGTTGTATACTGAAGAAACACTTGTGAGATTCACATGAACCTGGAGACACAACCCACTGAATGACTAAGGTTTAATCAGAAGATTATAGAACACTTTCCCTCCCTAACACCGTACCAGAACACTGACAGGGTTATATTGTAATAACAGAGGATTACCACTTATCCAACCACAGGATAAGCCCGTGTTTGAAAAGAAATACTTTAGGAAGTCCAAAGTCAAAAGCAAAGATAAAAACAAGAAATAGGAAGGCCTCTGGCACATACACCTATAGTAAACATTGAACACAGCCCAGCTCCGAGGCAGATTAACATAGAACTGCAAGCTATACACATACTTACTTCAGTTTTAGGTTGTGTCATAATATGATATATAGAGATATATGTATATATAATATCCAAGAAGTTACTTTCACCAAGATAGACCACATCTGGGCAATAAAAAAACAACTAAAGATGAAATAAAAATAAAAACTAAAATTTAGAAGAATAGAAGTCATACCAGGTGAGTTCTTAGATCAAAATGAATGAAACTAGGGGTACCTGGGTGGCTCAGTTAAGCATTGACTCTCGATTTTGGCTCATGTCATGATCTCAGAGTCCTGAGATGAGCGTGGAGCCTGCTTAGGATTTTCTCACAGTCTGCCTTTGCCCCTCCCCTCTGTTCTTGCTTCCTCTCTCTCTAAAAAAATAAAAGAATAGTAATAATTAATAAATCTAAATGGAATTAAAGTAGAGATTAATTACAAAAAGATACCTGAAAAATAAATGTTTGGGGACTAAAGAAAACATGGATCAAAGAAGCAGTCTGGAGAGAAATTCAGGAGAGTATTTTGAACTAAATGATAATGAAAATACAACCTATCAAAATTTGTGAAATGCAATGAAAGTAGTACTTGGAAGAAAATATATAATACTACATGCATGTATTAGAATAGAAGGAAGATCTAAAATCAGTGACATATGATTTCATTTTAGAAAACTAGATAATGCAGAGCAATTAACTTAAAGGAGGTTGAGAAAAGGAATACGTCATCAGAAAAAATTGATGGAATTGAAAATGAAAAAATAGAGAAAAATCAACAAAACTAGAAGTTAATTATTTGATAAACAAATTGATAAATCTCTTACCTGGTTAAGCAAAACAGTGAGAAGAAGAGCCAGAGAAGTTCCAATATCAGAAATGATACGCAACCCTATAATAATTTAGCAATAAAAAGAAATGAGCTTTCAACTACTCAAAGACATGGATGAATTAAAAATACATATTTGCTAAGTGGAAGAAGCCTATCTGAAAAGCCTAAATATTGGATGACTCTAATTAAATGAAATGGCAAAACTGAAAAGAAGGTAAATAGATCAGTGGTTGACATTTGTTTAAATAGGTTTAAAAAATTGGGGACATTTATTTTTTTTAAGAGAATAAAATTATTCTGTATGGTCGGTACCTTAATGGTGGATATGTGACAATATGCATTTGTCAAAACCCATAAAATGTTATGGCACAAAGAATATACCTAAATGTACACACATTTTTAAAAAGCATTTCACAGATTCCAGGGCCCCAGTGTAGAATGTAGTGCATGACAAAACAATTTAACTGTATTACAAATATATGAAACACCTTCACAGCAGGAGATGGGAAGAAAAGTTACTGACCAAATTTTGAAAATCAGTAGAATGTGTAAAATAAAAGCAAAAGGAACTGTATGTAAGTACCATACTATAACTGATAGAGTTGTTTTCTACAGGGTTCACAATTCCAATACCTCTAAACCCATGTACTGATATGTAATAATGAAGTAAATGGATAGCAGATTGTGGGAGTGAGGTTTCTCACGGACTGCTGGAGTGGAAGATTACAAACAAGCAAGAAGAGAAGACTAGAAAGGTCCATGTGTTAATTGATTGGAGTTGAAGACACTGACTTGAACTTTAGTTTAATGCATTAATATACATCTATAGATACTTAAAGATGTGTATTATTCCATGCACAAATACATTTTCCTTACCCTCTCAGATGAGAGGGCCTAGAATCAGCAGCACCCCAATAAGCACAACTAGCACCCAGATCTTGGTTTTCAATACCTTTCTGCAATAAAAATGAACAGTCTTCTTGGAAAATGGCTCCCTAGGGCTGGGTCAGGAAATACACAAAAACAACCTAAAGCATCTTGTTGTGCCAGGGAATAAGAATTTTTGGGGGGGGGAGGGATAGGAAGCTATCTTAAAAATTTAATTTAAGTTATTAAATTATTAAAAGCATTAATTAAAAAAGAAAAAAAGAATAATGGGACTATGTTAAAGAGACACAAGAGCCAAGTAAAAGAGTTCCCAATGGACAAAATTAAGTAGTATTAGATTATAATCAAAAGTATAGGAGCACCTGGGTGACTCAGTGGGTTAAAATCTCTGTTTTCAGCTCAGGTCATGATCCCAGGGTCCTGGGATTGAGCCCTGCATCCAGCTCTCTGCTCAGCAGGGAGACTGCTTCCCCCCCCGCCTCTCTCTCTCTGCCTGTCTCTCTGCCTGCTTGTGATCTGTCTGTCAAATAAATAAATAAAATCTTTTTAAAAAGTATAAAATAATTGTCCATAGGCTATATACTGATAGAGATGATTAAATAAATAAATGTAAAATAATTTTAAATAATTTCTGTAGTTACTCTGTGCTCCAAGACATGGAGTATGACTCCCTACTCCTTATATGTAAGACAGTGAATAGTTGCTTCCTCCAAGAGATCACACAATGAAACGGGAGGCGAAAGAGTAGCTTCACAGCGGAGAAACCTGACAAGCACTACATCAGCTAAGTGATCAAGGTTATCACCAATGATGTCACACTGATGCTATATACACCTGATATGATGTGATGAAAATAGCATTTTACCTCTGTGGGCTTCTGCCCAAAAATGCATAACCACAGTCCAATCATGAGATAAACATAAGAAAAATTTCAACTGATTCTACAAAATACCAAATTAGTACTTCTCAAAAGCACAAAGGTCAACAAAAACAAGAAAACTCTGGAATGGTGTTATAGTCAAGAGAAGCCTTTTGTAAAATGATTACAAAAGGTAGTATGATATCCTGAATAGAACACTGGGGCCAAAAAGAAGAAAGGAGGGAAGGGAGGGAGAGATGGGGGGAAGGAAAAGTAAGAAGAGGAAAAAAACGGTAGTTAAATATTAAAGAAATATGGGTAAAATACTGACTTAATTAATGTATAAACATTGATTCATTAGTTATGACAAATGTACCCATAAGATGTTAATAGAAGGAACTGAGAGGCATATGGGAATACTCTACACTATCTTCACAATTTTTTCTATAACATGAAACAGTTTTGAAATTTTTAAACATTAAAAATATTTAAATAATCTATTATGGACTGATTATACTACCCCCACTCCTGGCAAATTCATATGTTAAAGTTCCTATCTCAGTGTGGCTGTGTTTAAGGATAGGGTCTTTATGGAGGCAGTTATGGTTAAAAGAGGTCATAAAGGTGTGGTATTAATCTTATAGTGCTGGTATCCTTATAAGGAGAGGAAGAGATGTTATTGGATCACTAGGTTCTTGTCCTATATGCACCAAATTCAATACCTCAGACTAGAATGGGGAGATAGTTTATTGAGCAGATAAGTACAGTACACTGTGGAGAGTGAAAGCAGGCCATGCCAGAGCAAGAGTTGCAATGGCCCTGAGAAAATCCAGCTGTATTCTTTTAAGTCTGCTTTGTGTATACATAAATTTGTCTTTGATTGAAATTTTGATTGACAGCTGGTGGTCATATAACATTTTGGCTTCTGTCCATGTGCCTACACATGATGCATTCTGTTATAATTGTATTTACTTTATGTATTGTATATTAATGAATGTTTAATGAGCTTTTGTTGTGACCTTAATGGTGCTTAAGGGTGAGTTGTAGTCTGTGCACATGCTCAGCTCTTGGAAGGCCCTCTGTGGCCTTTGAGCCAGCTCTGTGGCTGGGCCTTTCCTGTTCTGTTAGCCCTTAGAGGTGATTCTGAAGGTCTGGTTGTTAACTCTTGGGGGTGGCACGGAGGGTGTAGCCAGCACTTGCTTTAGACTCATGTCTATTAACTGCCTAACAGAGACATCAGAACTTTCTCTCTTCCTCTCCCATTCTCCAAATGCATATAGAGGAAAGTTTATGTAAGGACACAATAAAGCAGCCATCTGTAAGACAGGAAGAGAGGTCACTCCAGAAACCCATCAGCCATCCCCTTCATCTGGGACTTCTGGCCTCTGAAATGGTAAGAAAATAAATTTCTGTTGGCTAAGCTACTCAGCCTGTGATTTTTGTTACGGAAGCCCAAGCAGATGAATACACAGACATTTGCAATGATATCAACTTAAGTACAGTAACTTTAGAAAGAGATGCCAAAGAAATCTTAGGGGACTGGAAGAAATATTCATTAAATTATAAATATATTTTTTAAAAATTATAAATATATTTGAAGATATTAATGGATAGGTTATTTGATGTACAAAAGAAACAAAAATAAAATGCAAGTGCCTATTGTCAGAAAATTGATGTTGAATGATGAAAGAGCTTAGCATTGAGAGAAAAAAGTTGTGTTTAGGCAGCAGCCGAAACTAACTCAGGCACAGATGAACAATTCCTGTGTGTTTTTAGCATTTCGTGGTGCTAGGGGGTTGCATTTAATATGCTGGTTCATTCAAACAAGGCATATTACTATTTTTAAAAATATAGTAATTGAAGTTAGTAATAAAGTCAGCTATCTTTTGTAATTAACTTTGTAATCTACTTAATTTGGTGATCAAATTATTATCCCACTTGTGATTTAACTATTTTTCTATGTGCCTGTACCTTTGGATAAGCCTCTCCTCCTCCTGCTACTTTGGTCTGGATGAATATAGTCTTAAAAGAGTATATGAATTAAATAGAGTCTCACCACCACCATAAGGCATTTAATTCACACTTCTCATTTATGAAAAGTTACACCCTAACTAGAGAAATCGCCAAAATTGTAAAGTTATACTAAATTAATGTGTAATAGTTTTGCTGGCTGCAAATTCAAATAATGATGCTTGGGGGTATAATGACTCTCTCTATTAAAAATTTTAAATATCTGCTCCTTTTGGACTTAATTCAATAGAATCAAAGTAATTTTCCATTTTACTTTAGAGAATGGATTTCAGAAAAAATTTACACCCACTCCAGAATCAACATTATTTGGAGGGTTTGCAAATCAGAGTTTTAATTACAGCTCTTCTCAAAGAAAAATGAAATTATATAAAAGTTCATTTGAGTAGGAACAATATAAAGCTATCAACTCATTGGACTCTGCTCATTGAAGATATGATTCTTAATAACTTCAGTTAAATATCAGCATTATTCTATTAACTATAATAGCCAGTAATGGGGCTTAGGGCACTAAAATTATTCATAAAAGTGTACACTTCTGAAAAAGTACATGACAGTTCACCATTTTAGGTCCTTTTCTGAACTAGAACATAAGATCCTGGTGGAAGGGATCTTTGTTTTATCTACTAATATATCCTTAGCACTAGAAAAACACTGGTATAGAATAGGCAGTCAATAAATACTTGTTTAATGAATGAAGGTGACCATGTGACTTTCACAAAAAAAAATATGAACTTGAAAATTATATATTTGTTCACCTGAGTAGACATTTTTCCAAAGAATACATGTAAACGGCCAATAGGTACATGAAAAGTTGTTCAACATTATTGAGGAAAACCACAATAAGATATCACCTCACAACTGTCAGAATGGCTATTAAAAATATAAGAAATAGCAAGTTTTGGCAAGGAAGTAGAGAAAAGGAAACCCTGGTGTACTGTGTGTAGAAATTAAAATGGGTGTTGCCACTGTGGAAACAGTTTGGAGGTACCTTAAAGAATTAAAAATAGAACTACCATATGACCCAGCAATCCTACTAATGCGTATTTATCCAAAGAAAATTGAAAAATAAAAACACTAACTCAAAAAGATATTTGCACTTTCATGTGTTCACTGCAGCAGTTTATAATAGTCAAGACATGGAAACAACCAAAATGTCTATTGACAGATGAATGGATAAGGAAGATGTGATTAATATACATATTATTCAGCCATGTAAAGGAAGGAGATCCTGTCATATGTGACAACAATGGATGGAGCTTGAAGTCACTATTCTAAGTGAAATAAGTCAGACAGGAAAAGAACAAATACTCTGTAATTTCACTTGCATGTGGAATATCAAAAAAAAATCCAAGTCATAGAAACAAAACAGATTGGTAGTTGCCAGGTGCAGTGGGCATAAAATTTGTTTTTAAGTTTTTTCCATTTAATTTTTGTCATTTTCTTTTCAACAACTTGAAAAAGACAAATTTCATAATGCAGATGGTATAGATCCATATTGTTATGTGGCCGCTAAAAATAAAATTGTAGGCTAAATCAAAAACAAGGCTATACTCAGATTGGAATATATTTTACTTGTCTTATTATATTCATTGACAATTACTTACAGCCTGGGAACCACCTTTCTAAGATATAAAAAAACCAAAGGTAGGCATATATTATAGTGAACAATCTAGAAATTGTACGATATGAAGATTTCATTCTATTTAAATTATTGAAGGATTGTCATGTAGCAGTGAATATGACTTACTTTTTGTTGCTCCAGAGGGTATAACCAATTTTGGAGGCAGTTTTGAAATCAGTATATGGAATATTTAACAGCTGTAGCTGTAGATTTATAGAGTATCACTGGTAGAGGAAGAGTCCCTGATACTAGATTTAATCAAGATATGTTTGACAAGGATGCTTGACAGAGACTTGAATAAATATTCATGAAGACCATTTGTAGCCTTAAAAGCCCATGAGACTACATTTCTTTCCACATGTATACAACCACCATCTATTTTGCTACCCTAGAGTCAGACAAGCACTAGACTTGGTATGTATGAGATATCTCTGGTTGGAGTACTTATTCTGCATACTAATTTTGAGATACAGGATTATTATATCTGGAAATGTTTAGACATTTTTTTGGAAAGTAGTCAGTGAAAATTAAATAAGATATATAAATTCTAAAATAGGATACAAATTATATATATAACAAAATGAATCATTGATTAAACATCTATGTATAATTTTCACTTATTTTCCAAATATTAATTTAGTATGGCTACTGTTTACCAGGTAAAGAAAAACTAGTCTCAAGAGATACAGCAATGAACAAGTACAGTGCAGCTCTCATAGATCCAACAGACTGTCATGTGTCCCCCATGATCTGGTCATTCTAATATGTAGTTTACAGAAAACTAAGGTTCATATTATGTAATAATTTGACAAGAAATACACAACTATCTGGTAGCACAGCCAGATTAGAGCCAGGTCAATATAGTTTCAAAGCCCCTGCATGTAATATCTTACTTAAAAAAAAAAAACAAAAAACCTAAGATACTCAAATACATTTTCATCACTTATTTTCAAATAATATATGTCATATAGGAAATTATTTCTATCACTATCTCTGTTAAAAAGGTAGGAAACTAACTCCTTGGGGGTTACTATATTTTTTTCATTATTACTACTTGTCTTTATTACATATTTAATATTTAGTCAGGAAAGTTTCTTTAAAATCTCCAGACTCTTGCCATGTTTAGAAGCAGGATTGTCAATTTTCAAAGACATATGTCTTTCATAAGCTCACCCTGACTTTTGAATTATCTCCATTTTTAATGGGGCAAAAATTATTATAACCAGTTAACTGAGTGGACTTAACTCAGTAGGTCAGAGTCAGGAAACCACTTTATTATTTTTCTGTAAATATAATATGCAAAAGAAAAGTATGTGTAGAACTCAGTGAACTTTCACAGACTACAAAGGACTGTTTAACCAAGTATAAAACCCTAGTATTACCTAATATTACCAAAAAAAGCCCCTGGTGTTCCCTTCCTGTCACTATACCCCACAGCTAATGATAATGGCTATTCTGACTTTTGTTTTTGTTTTTGTTTTACTTTTTTTTCATTTTATTTTATTTCTTTTCAGTGTTCCAGCATTCATCACTGGGCACCACACCCAGTGCTCCATACAATACGTGCCCTCCATAATACCCACCACCAGGCTCACCCAACTTCCCACCCTTTTCCCCTCCAAACCTTCAGTTTGTTTCTCAGAGTCCACAGTCTCTCATGGTTTGTCTCCCTCTCCAATTTCCCCCAACTCACTTCTCTCCATCTCCCAATATCCTCCATGTTATTCCTTATGCTCCACAAGTAAGTGAAACTATATGATAACTCACTCTCTCTGCTTGACTTATTTCACTCAGCATAATCTCTTCCAGTCCCATCCATGTTAATACAAAAGTTGGGTATTCATCCTTTCTGGTGGAGGCATAATAATGGTCCACCAGAATAATGGTCCATAATAATGGACCATATCTTCTTAATCCATTCATCCATTGATGGCATCTTGGTTCTTTCCATGGTTTGGCAACTGTGGCCATTGTTGCTATGAACTTGGGGTGCAGGTGGCCTTTCTTTTCACTACATCAGTATCTTTGGGGTAAATATCCAGAAGAGCAATTGTAGGCTCATAGGGTAGCTCTATTTTTAATTTCTTAAGGAATCTCCACACTGTTCTCCAAAGTGGCTGCACTAACTTGCATTCCCACCAATAGTGTAAGAGGGTTCCCCTTTCTCCACATCCCCTCCAACACTTGCTGTTTCTTGTCCTGTTAATTTTGGCCATTCTAACTGGTGTAAGGTGGTATCTCAATGTGATTTTGATTTGAATCTCCCTGATGGCTAATGATGATGAACATTTTTTCTTGTGTCTGTTAGCCATTTGTATGCCTTCTTTGGAGAAGTGTCTGTTCATGTCTTCTGCCCATTTTTTGATGCAATTATCTGTTTTGTGTGTGTTGAGTTTGAGAAGTTCTTTATAGATCTTGGATATCAGCCCTTTGTCTGTGGTGTCATTTGCAAATATCTTCTCCCATTCCACAAGTTGTCTCGTTGTTTTGTTGACAGTTTCCTTTGCTGTGCAGAAGCTTTTGATCTTGATGAAGTTCCCAAAGTTCATTTTTGCTTTTGTTTCCTTTGCCTTTAGAGACATATCTTGAAAGACGTTGCTGTGGCCGATGTCAAAGAGGTTACTGCCTATGTTCTCCTCTAGGATTTTGATAGATTCCTGCCTTGCATTGGGGTCTTTTATCCATTTTGACTTTACCTTTGTGTACGGTGTAAGAGAATGGTCAAGTTTCATTCTTCTACATGTTGCTGTCCAATTTTCCCCGCACCGTTTATTGAAGAGACTGTCTTTTTTCCATTGTGTATTTTTTCCTGCTTTGTCAAAGATTATTTGATCATAGAGTTGAGGGTCCATATCTACGCTCTTTACTCTGTTCCATGGTCTATGTGTCTGTTTTTGTTGTGCCAGTACCATGCTGTCTTGGTGATTACAACTTTGTAGTAAAGCTTGAAATCAGGCAACGTGATGCTCCTGATTTTGTTTTTCTTTTTCAGCATTTCCTTAGGAATCCGTGGTCTTTTCTGGTTCCGTACAAATTTTAGGATTGTTTGTTCCAGCTCTTTGAAAAATGCCAGTGGAATTTTGATTGGGATGGCATTGAAAGTATAGGTTGCTCTAAGCAGTATAGACATTTTAACAATGTTTATTCTTCTGATCCATGAGCCTGGAATGGTCTTCCATCTTTTTGTATCTTCTTCAATTTCTTTCATAAGTATTCTGTAGTTCCTTGAGTACAGATCCTTTACCTCTTTGGTTAGGTTTATTCCCAGGTATCTTATGGTTCTTGGTGCTTTAGTAAATGGAATCAATTCTCTAATTTCCCTTTCTATATTTTCGTTGTTAGTGTATAAGTAAGCAACTGATTTCTGTACATTGATTTTTTTTTTTTTATCCTGCCATGTTACTGAATTGCTGTGTGAGTTCTAGTAGTTTGGGGGTGGAGTCTTTGGGGTTTTCCATATAAAGTATCATGTCATCTGTGAAGAGAGAGAGTTTGACTCCTTCATTGGCAATTTGAATATCTTTTATTTCTTTTTGTTGTCTGATTGTTGTTGCTAGGATTTCTAGTACTATGTTGAACAAGAGTGGTGAGAGTGGGCATCTTTGTCGTGTCCCTGATCTCAAAGGGAAGGTTGTCAGTTTTTCCACATTGAGGTTGATATTCGCTGTGGGTTTTTCATAGATAGACTCTATTCTGACTTCTAACAACATAGAGTTGCTCCACCGTAGGTTTGTATGTTATACAACCAAAACCATGTAATGTGTATTCTTTTATGTCTGGCTTGTCTTGGTCAACTTTGTGTAAGATTCATTTCATGGTGATACCAAAATTTTTTTTCCATTCTAATGTTTATGGATATTTGGCTAGTTTCTGTTTTTGTTGGTTACAAATAGTGTTGATATGAAGGGTGTGAAGCATGCTTTCTATGTTATATTGTGTATATGCCTAATGAAATTTCTGGTTCTTAGAGTATGCATATGTTTACTTTTAATAAGTAGTACCAGATAATTTTCCAATGTGGTTATAGCCATTTCCATTCTCTAACAATGCAAGAGTTTGGACACTCTAATTCTCTACAAACACTTGATATTTACCACCTTTTTCATTTTAGGCAGTCTGATGGGTACTGAGGAGTATAATATTTAATGTATATATCCATGATTACTAATGAAGATGAATATGTTTTCCTGTATTTATTAGCCATTTGTTTATTGTGAGGTGAATATTCAAGTTTTGTAATAACAAGATTTTGTCCATTTTTCTACTGGATTTTCAAAATGTGAAGTCTCAGGATTTTTAATCTTAGAATCTTAATACATGGTACTTGAAATTCCACTAAAATAAATTCCACAAGAACAGCAACATTCATTTTTTTTCTTTTATCTTCCACCACTGTATTCCCAGTTCCTAGACTAGTACCTCTGTTTCTGGATTTTTCAGCAAATATTTAATAAGTTAACGTAAAACTTTTAATCATTTACCTCTGTTGCCATATGTAGTTTAATAGATCAAGCTAGGATTTAAAGGTAGGAATCTATCTTAAAGTTTTAGTCCTTAAAGAGTTGGCTTTTGTCAAAATCAATTAATTATTCAGAAGATGTAATAAGTGTATATTAAGTATATTATTTAACTGTTTTCTGTCCACATAGAAGCCCTCTAAGGCTTCATTTATATTTCCTATCAAGAAGCCAACTCTACAATTTCTTCCTCTTAAAAACTCCTTTGTCTTCAACTTGTATATAATTGTCATATTCAATCATAGTATTAATCTCAACAGTATTCTCCCTCCAGCTCTAACTGCCTTTTCAGTACAAGAGGTAAAAAAGAAAACACAGCTTCTTTCGGTTCAACACATCAGAGGAAGCTAGAAATCCAATTTCCTGGCTCCCAGTTCAGTTTTCTCTCTATTACAAACATAATACCACAGGGTGAACCTCAGCTACTATATCCACAGAAAGTTCTAACATTCATAGTCACAAATCAACATGTGTACAGTCCTCTTCAAATTCAAAAGGTAAAAACAAAAGAGAATAAAGGAAAAACACAACCACTGTGAGGATTGCATTTGGGTGAGGATTTGATTTAAAAACTTTCAGTTTAGTTTACTCTTGAACTCTGAACACCCTGTTTTTGTGGTATTATCACTTGAAGTTGCTAGGATGTTTGACTCAGAAAAGACAAAAATAAACAGAACAGACAACTGCTGGTTAGGCATAAGAGACTAGGCATGGTAATAAATAAAGGCAATGCCTGGGGTAAAGGATATAATTGTAGATTCACACACACAACTATACATAAAAATACCCAGACATCATATATTATAGAGATAATACCTTTTGAAGCATAGCATTAATAAATCAGAAACCAAGTCTTCCACTGGCAAACTTTTTTATCTAATGGTAAAATTAGAAATACTAAATCATCAAGCCTCATCAAATATTACTGTATAATAAGTATGTTGCGCTGAGTTATACTGAAATTATAAAGAACACTGAATAGTATCCAAATATTACTGACATTACTCACATATGTATTAAAAAATAAAATGGCACAATAAGATTAGAGAGAGACATTTTCATAAAAGGAATTTCTTTTTAGTTGATAGTTGGTACCATCGTTGCTTTTTTTGTTGACTTGTATGAACTGAAAGCAGGGATATAACAGGAAAACAGGTAAACCACTGGTAACAAAGGGTTCTAAATTCTTTCTCCCATCACAACATCAATTACTATGAAGAATGGTCAAAAATAAATATCAGGACAGAATGCTTCTTTTATAATACTAATTTTTAAAATGCAGAAATATGAAGGTGATGTAAACTGTGCTCTATCATAATATTTTTTCTAACTTTTATATGTTAGTTTAGAAAACAAAAGCATTCTCAAAAATATGTTAAAACTCTTAAAAATAAATTAAAAACATTAACTTAAAAATTTTAATATATATTTGAGTAAATTGCCTATAAGCTAATTCATATCATTTTCTAAAGCAAAATTTATTTAATCTGGTCACATTTACAATATTTATCATATTGACAATAGAAGATATTTTGGTTTCTGTATTATCAAAAGTCAATATGTAGGGAAAATGTTATCAAATCCATTATTGATGTCTTTCAAGCTTCACAGTACAATAAATCAGATAGGAGGGCAACAAATGAAAAAACAAAAGTCCCATTATATACTATACAATCAAGAATATGAATTACTTTTTTAATGTTAAGAGGAAGGAAAAAATTTAGAAAAGAATAAGATCTATCAAATATGCATGAATCATCCCATTTTGACTTCATTCTGACAATTTTTTTAAAGATTTTTACTTATTTATTTGAAAGAAAGAGATCACAAGTAGGCAGAGAGGCAGGCAGAGAGAGAGAGGGAAGCAGGCTCCCCGCTGAGCAGATAGCCTGACGCAGGGCTTGATCCCAGGACCCTAGGATCACGACCCGAGCCAAAGGCAGAGGCTTTAACCCACTGAGCCACCCAGGCGCCCCTCATTCTGACATTTTTAATGTTATAATTTACCATGGTTTATTAATCTAAATTAAAAACTTATACTCTAAATCATAAATTAATATAAATTTGCCAGATTCATGTGCGAATACTGTTTATAATTATAGATTATTTATACTGTTTTTGTAACTATTGTTGCATAAAAAACGTGAATTAAAATAGACTCCATATAAGAAATATTCAAAGATTCACTATGCATCAGCAGTAATTTGTCAAAGAAGTAATGGAAAGATCATTATGGTTGATCTTACATATTAATTTGCTTCTAGTTCTGCAGAGACTCACAACCTAAAAACTTCATTTGCTAGACTACATGAAGCTAAGGTTTTGGATGCAAAATATATATTTCACTATTCAACTGCATTTCTGTCAGATTAGAAGACAAATTAAGCAGCAACCATCTTCCAGGTGTTCCTTTTGACTGTAAGCAACATCAGTAACGTAAGTACTGCTGTTTTGGTGGCCATATTCTGCATCTAGTGGCCAAAACTTTATAAGAAAAAGGCATTTGCTGACAAAGTAGTGCATTTTCCTGATCTCTGGTTTGCAGGCATGAAGTGTTCTTGAAATCAGGTGGCCCCTGTTCCTCACTCCTCCACCCTTTCCGATCCTGTTCTAAGCAATTAATTTTCAGTATAAAATTCCTAATAATTGGGGGAAGATGACAGAGTAGAAAGACCCTAAGCTCACTCCATCCCACATTTACAACTAGATATCACTCAAATCCAAGTTAATAAACCAGAGAACAATCTGAAGACTGGTAGAACTCCACGATTAAATGTGAAGAAGCCACATTGGAGAGGTTAGAAAGGGCAGAAAATGTGGTCAAGAGCCTTTACAGAGAGGGGAAGCACCAGAAAGCTCACACAGGGAAAATAAAGCCCCCTAACATCTGGCCTTGAAAACCAGAGAGCCTGAATTCTGTGAGTTTTTATAATCAGTGGGACTTGGAACCTGGAGCTTTAAAAGTTAGCTCACTCAGGACAGTGCAAGCCCAGAGGACAAGTGATAGCCAGGTCCCCGCCCTTAAAGAGGCAAGATCCTTAGAAGAGCCAACATAGAAAAGCTTGCACAAGGAAAAAAAATGATATCTGTTTATATTGATTTTGGAGTGTGTTGGGGGGATTCCTCTGGGAACAAAAGAGCCAGCTGGCACCATTTTCCTCCCTTGGTCCTCAGCATAAACAGAATCACCTGTGTGAGATAGTGCTGCATAGACACTTGCCACCAAACCTGCTAGCAGTGCACCATTCCCACGAGTTCTTCTGCGGACTCACCTACTCCAAGCCTGTTGGGGCTCAGCTCTATTTTTGTTAAGGCTGCACCCCACCCAGCCACAGCCTCCACAAGATGTACATTCCAGCCACTGTAGTTCAGCAGATAGGACTAGGACTAGTGGTTCAGTGCAAATTCTGCCCACCCCCCAAATCCCTCCACTGTCACACCTTCTCAGAGCTGGCCTGCATAGATCTTACTAACATTACAGAGAGTAAGCACAGCTCACAACAGGTAAAGGGTCAGTGCAGATATCCAAAACGAAAGGAAAAGTGATTCAGACACAATAGCAGGATGCAAGCCACACACATAGGAACTCCCCTGAAGTGCCAGGTTCTGCTGAACAGGCGACACTGCATTGCAGGGCACTGCAGGACTTCTTCTTCATAAAGTCACTATTTTCAAAAGCAGAAGTAGCTAGCTTTCCTGACATACAGAAACAGACAGAGAGGTAAATAAAGAAATAGGAAACAGAGAAATATATCCCAAATGAGAAAACTGAACAAAATCATAGCAGGGGGTCTAAGAGAAAAAGAAAGAGAAAGAAAAAGAAAAAGAGAAAAAGAAATAAATACTATGGCTGATACAGAATTTAAAGTAATGATCATAAAGATACTCACTGGACTTCAGGAAAGGGTGAAGGACAAAAGTGAGACTGTTGACAAAGAGATTAAAAAATCAGAGATAAAGAATTTAATAAATGAAACTAAAAATATAATAGATGGAATAAATAGTAGGCTATTGGAAGCAGAGAAATGTATCAGTGACCTGCAGGAGAGAGTGAGGGGAAGTAATCAAGCTGAACAGATGAGACATAAATACTGCATATTGAGGATACACTTAAAGAATTCAGTGACTTCATCAGCATTTGCATTATAGGTATCACAAAAGGAGAAGAGAAAAGGGGGCACAAAATATATTTGAAGAATAATAGTTGAAAACGTATGGAATCTGGAGAGGGAAAGAGATATCCAGATTCAGAAGGGATGGAGATCCCCCAACAAATTCAACCCAAAGAGGTCCACACTAAGACACATAATAATTAATGTGGCAAAAATACTGATAATTTTAAAGGTTGAAAAAGAAAGGAAGACAATTACATACAAAGCAAACCCCATAAGACCATCAGCTGATTTTTCAGCAGAAACTTTACAGCCAAGAAGAAAGTAACATGATATAATTCAAAGTGCTGAAAGGGAAAATTCTTCAACCATGAATACTTTACCCAACAAGGCAATCATTCAGAATAGAAAGACCAATAGAGTTTCCCAGACAAAGTTAAAAGAATTCATGAACACTAAACTAGCCCTAAAAGAAATGGTAAGGGGAACTCTGAGTGGAAAACAAAAACCATAAGTAAAAAATAAGAATACTAGGAATCACAAAATAAAATAATGTGAGAGATGATACCAAATATCTGAAGTGCAAAGGGAAGAGGATAAGGAATGAGTTCAAAAACAAGCTACCAACAGTTTAGTATAGACTGTGATTGCGGAAGATGTTATATATATAAACCAAATGGTAACCACAAATCAAAAAACAGTAATAGACATGCAAAAAACAAAAAGTAAAGAGTCCAAGTATATAACTAAGTAAAACCAACAGATTGTGAAAGAGAGAAAGGGAAGAAAGGATCAGAGAAAAACTATAAAACTAAAAAACTATAAAAACAATGACAAAACAAGTAACAAAATGATAACAAATACATATGTACCAATAATTCTTTGAATGTAAATGAACTAAATGTTCCAATCAAAAGACACAGGGTGACAGAGTTTGGAGTGGGGAGAAGACCCAGCTATATTCTGCCTACATTTCAGACCTAAAGACACATGCAGATTTAAAGTGAAGGATTGGAGGTGGGGGGAGTAGAGATGCGAAAGTGTTTATCATACAAATGGCAGTGGAAAGAAAACTGGGTATCAATACTTTTATCAGATAAAATAGACTTTAAAACAAAGACTGTAACAAGACAAAGAACACTATATAAACTTAAAGGGAAGAATCCAACAAGAAGATATAACAATTGTTGGGAGACCTGGATGGCTCAGTGGATTAAGCATCTGCCACTTGATCCAGTCCAGATCTTGATCTCAGAGTCATGAGTTCAAGCCCCATGTCAGGCTCCACACTGAGCATGGAGCCTATTTTAAAAAAAATTTTAAAATAAATAAATAAAATAAAATAAATACAACAAAAAGATATGACAATTATAAATATATATTTGTCCAGCATGGGAGCACCTAAGTACATAAAACAGTTATGAAAATAAGGGACCAATTGATAATAATATAATACATATAATACATAATATATGTATAATAATACATGTATTGCTACAGTATGTACAATAATACAATAATACTAAAGCACCACTTAAATAAATCATCCAGAGAACAAACAAGAAAATAGTGGCTTTGAGTAACACACTGAACCAGACAGATTTAACAGACATATTCAGAAAATTCAATCCTCAAACAGCAGAATACACATTTTTATCAAGTGCACATGGAATATTCTCCAGTATAGATCACATATGAGGTCACAAAACAAGTCTCAACAAATTAAAAAACATCAGAGTCATGCCATGCATCTTTTACGACCACAACACTATGAAATTAAAAATCAACCATAAGAAAAAATCTAGAAAGACCAAGTAATACATGGAGTTTAAGTAACATGCTACTAAACAAAGAATGGGCCAACCAAGAAATTAAAGAAATCAAGAAGTATATATAAACATTGAAAATGAAAACATAACAGTCCCCAAACTTTCTAATGTAGCAAAAGCAGTTCTAAGAGGAAAATGTATAGCAATGCAAACCTACTCAAGAAGCAAGAACAATCTCAAATAAACATCCTAACCTTACACCTAAAGGAGCTAGAGAAAGAACAAGCAAAATCCAAACCCAACAGAACGAAGGAAATAATTAAGATTAGAATACAGATAACTCAAATAGAAATTAAAAAAAAAAATAGAACTGATCAATGAAACCAAACATCTGATTGTTAAGAATTTTTGTCTATTTTGTTCATTCCTGTATCCCACATGCCTGTGTTAGGCAAGTGGTGGATGTTGACTATTTGTTAAGTGATTAAGTTAATGGATGAATGAAAGAGATGTGGCCTTTTATTTTATTTTATTTTATTTATTTATTTGACAGAGATCACAAGTAGGCAGAGAGGCAGGCAGAGAGTGGGGAAGGGAAGCGGGCTCCCCACTGAGCAGACAGCCCGATGTGGGATTCGATTCCAGGACCCTGAGATCGTGACCTGAGCTGAAGGCAGCAGCTTTAACCCACTGAGCTGCCCAGGTGCCCTGAGATGTGGCCATTTTAAGTCCAGCTTTTTACCCGTTCAGCTTCAATTCCACAGAAAACACTTTGCCAACCTTTATCAGTGGACCTAGTCTAAATCTTATGAACTTCCTTAGCCTATCTCCAAATCAAACAATGCAATCCTCTCTTCAGGCATGAGCAGAGGCTGACCCCAAAAGGTAACTGACCTGCCTCAATTAACGATGGAGAAATGACTAGTACCCAGATGAAAATTGACGTATTGTTACCAAAAGAAGGTGATATAATTGTTAGGAACTCAAAAGACGGCAGTCACGACTTTATCTCTGTGTTAATAAAAATATCCATATGTAAACCCAATCCTAAAATTTAAGTTATGCTTATGGAACAATAAATATACTTCCCTCAAGTAATAAAGGAAAGACTTAAGAAACATTCCATAAAATCATTCCATGTTAATGCTTTGCAATAGCTTTGGGTTTTGTTGATTGAGCCAAGAGACTCTAAGTTTGCAGTTGGCCACTCAAAGTGAAATCAATATATGCTTTTCTTGGTAGAGGGGATCACACAGAATAGAGCATAAATTTGATGCAAACTAAAAAAGTGATGACATGCGAAGACACATTGGTTACCTTTGTATTAAAAAGTAAAAAGAAATTACAAGAATGGATGACCCCACTCACTAAAGGCCTTTCCATTACAATTTACCTTGGGTATCCTTCAATGGATTGATAAAAATGCTTTTTGAACTGGTTTCAAGGCACAAGTCCATTGATTGACTCAGAGGCTCAGCTATCAATACAGTGTCTCCAAGATGTCTGGCACACCAGTCACCCCCAGGCAGTGTTTTAAATGAACGGTAGGTAAACTGCCTTTATATTTATTGTAGACTTTTCTCTATTAAGAAGTATATGAAATAATGAAATACAAAAAATTGCCTATTGCCTAATACTTCCATACATGTTAATGATAAGACTCGATATCTATAAACCCTAATGTCTTTTTTTAAGTTTTTTTTTTTAAGACTGATATATTTATTTGAGAGAAAATGCACAAGCAGGGGGAGGGCCAGAGGGAGAGAGAGAGTGAGAGTAAATTGGAAGCAGACTCCCCACTGAGTGCAGAGCCCTGAATGGTGCTCCATCCCGTGACCCCAAGATCATGACCTGAACCAAAAGCAAGAGTCAGTGCTCAATCAAGTGAGCCACCTAGGTGTCCCTACAGTGTTGTTTTGTTTTGTTTTAACATTTTTCAGGCATATCACTAAAATGTTTCTTGAGGGTAGCTCAAATAAACCATCTTCCTCTTCTGTATATGTGGAAATAAATAATATATTTATATTATAAATATATATAATATATATATTAAATATATATATATAATAAAATAAATAATGTTTCAACCTTCAGTCTCAGAGCTGATTAGTTACTTAAAAGACTTACATTGTATTACTTCAACTAGTATCTATTGTATTACTTCAACTAGTATCTTTCCTGGAGGCAGTATGCATAGTGGTTTCTAACTGCAGTATGCCAATATGGACTCAGATCAAACCCTGTTTTGACACATTCTAGCTATGTGACCTCAGGAAAGTTTTTCTTAAAACTACCTGCTTAAGTCTCTTCAACTCTAAGAGATATGAGAGCGCCTACATTTACAAAGCTTCTGTAAATAAATTAACATATGTAAGTCACTTAGGAAGAACTGTCTGGCATAATAAATGTTCTATAAATATAAACTGTCTGATATAATAAATGCTCTATAAATATTGACTAGTATTATCATATATAAGATGCCACATAACCCAACATAGCAGAGACTGGTAGTTGAACAACCATATTATTTGGAGTACAAATGTATGACTCATTTTCTGTTAAATATAGCCATGTGACTAAGCTATAGCACGGGGAATCTAAGTGAGGTGTGCCAGGCCTATTAAAACTTCCTTACATCCAATGCCCATTCTCCCTTCTGGCTCACTGGAGTGTCAGTGTCAATGTTAGCCTTGGAATGGACTTGGTAAAAATTGCGTCTCTGACGTCCTAGCTTCCTGGATGTGTAGAAGAGAGCTGCACAGCTCTTGCCTAGGACTTTTCCATAACCATGAAATAAATTTCCTATTGAGTAGTACTATTACTTTTGAGGATTTTTTTTTTCACTATATCCTATGCTTTTCTAATTAATATAGGTAGCAAGAAATAAAAAGGCCAAAAAGACACATTTTTGGTCTAAAAGAACTTTTAAACTTATGGAGAAGCAAACATAATATTAAAGCTCATAATTGTGAAAAGTTTCTAAGAAAAAAAATCTTCAATTATAAAAACTAAGGGTTTCGAGTAAGACAAGAGATAACATTCAGTTGGGAGTTCTTTGACTATTTCTTGTAATTGTGCCCCTCGATGTTTGGCTTTAAGGAAGGGTAGCATCATGACAAATGTTTGCAGCTTCTTGGGCATAAGGAACAGCATGAACCAAGAGGTAAGGTGAGGACATGCCAAATATTTTAAAAGAAAACAGCAAAGACTAAATTTGCCTGGAGTGAAAGAATGAGTTACTAAAGATGGAAAGGTAGCTGGTATCAGATTTTAAAAGATCTTTATCTCCCTATAGAAATAGTCGGGATTGATTTGAAATGTGATTGAGAACACTTAAAGGTAGGAGGGCAGAAAAGAGTGATTACGGATAAAATTAGGGTAGATTTTATAACTCTCCCCCATATGAACCTTGATCCACTTTCTCTTTTCTACTACATAATTCAGCAATATCACACGACTTGAATATTTCAACTTTAGCTCTTCCACATCTCTATACCTTTGTATATGTTGCTTCCTTAATCGCAGTAACCCCTAGCTCAGATATCTCCTTCTTCAGGAAAACTCACCTAGCTTTCTCAAGGTTAAATATTTCACTACTCAGGCCAGTGAGGCTGCACTCTGTCTATGAATCTGGCACATGATAGGTGTTTAATGAATATTGCGTGTTTAATGAATATACTTTTATAGATTGCCTCACTCTAAATCTGTCTTTATTACAACATAGTGAACTCATGGAATACTCTTACTAAGTCTCATCTAGCTTTCTATCACCAGCATTTAGCACACTGTCTGGCATATGGTACAACTTTAATAACGTTTGTTGAACGAAATTGATATGCGCTGAGAAAACAGAAGTAGGAAAACTCTTAAAAAATATACCTAATTCTCATTCTTAAATAAGCACCATAAGGTTTTTTCAAACTCATTGTCCATGTTATTAGAGCAACCAAAAAAGGAGCACATTACTGAATTAGTAGCTATACAATATAAATGAGCTTGGGACGCCACAAGCCATTTTTAAAAGCATGATGTTCTTTGGATTGATGCTTTTAAACAGCATTAAGACTAAAGTTTATATACTCGCAGCGAACAGTAGTATCACAGCAAAATAGATGGAAATACCAAAATCTCTATTGCGTAGATGTTTCCATACTAAATCCAAGGTAGATGTAACTATGAAATTTTTTTTAAAGATTTTATTTATTTATTTGACAGAGAGATCACAAGTAGGCAGAAAGGCAGGCGGGGGGGTTGGGGAGGTGGGGAAGCAGGTTCCCTGCTGAACAGAGAGCCCGATGCAGGGCTGGACCCCAGGACCTTGAGATTATGACCTGAGCTGAATGCAGAGGCTTTAACCCACTGAGCCACTCAGGTGCCCCTGAAACTTAATATAATACTGACATAGCTTAAATTTTCCCTTAAAGTGACAAGCTTCACAAAGTTTTGGAGACTTAGGAGCCAGATTTAGAAAAAAAAAAAAATTGTGAGGAATGCAACTAAATTGATCAGCTCTCTCTGGCAACTAGAATTTTAGCTATAAATATCGGTTTTGTTGGCTTGTTTCTTTGAAAAATATATATATTTAAGGGAGCTTTTCTTAAATGGTGAGTTGTAACTAATAAAATTGTTCTAACTCAATTGTCTAAATAATAGATTCTAATGTTAGTATAGATAGAAACCACAAAATATACATGACTTAAATTTCTTTGTTCCTAGGTGTTAGTAAAACTTACATGCATAAGCTATTAGGAAACTGTCAAATTTTTCTCATGCCGTTTTACTTAACTTGGCTGATCACATCCTTATAATAGAACTGACATGCCAGTTTTAGAGACATTTCAATCTATGTAATTACAAAATACACCATCTTTAAAATACCGAGACTTCATTATGATAGTTACATAACTCTAATATTTTATTTATTTCATTATTGACCCGCAGAGACTCTGTTAAATACCATGGTTGTATATGATTGCCTGAAAATGGTTTCTGTGCTGGGATCAAAGAGAGTTTATAGATTTTCTCGACTTTTGATGAGAGTAAAACAGCTTCTACACAGAATGTCATAAAATATGTTTCTTCCATTCCTAAAGGTTATGCCATCTGTGATTATATCTTGTGTTGAACTATTAAGTATTTCCTCAAATATCAATAAGTAAGATTGAATAAAGGTGCTCACTTATTGCTTTAACCAGCTTTTTTTTGTTGTTTTTACATTTTCTTATTTTAATCTTAACTTAGTCGGCATAATGATAAAATACAATAAAATAAAATATCTGATTTTTGTGAATAGGCTCTCTGGTCCACATTGAGAGACAGGTGACATGATTAAAAGCACCAGCTTTGGCCCCATTAGAACTGGTTGTAATCTCTGCTGTGTCATATGAACTTGGACAAGTTATTAATCCTCTATGACCAGTTTTCTTCATCCTGTATGAAGAAAACATTACTTCTTTTCTAGCATTACCATTAAAATTAAAGGAGTGAATAATATACAAACTCCTAGAGGTAAAGCACCATAAAAATATTTGCTATTGGAATATACAGCAGTTTGTTCTTAGTGTGGGATAGTTGAATGAATAGAAAATTTGCATTAGAGAAAATATAAATCTCTGATTACTAAGAAGGCTCGTAATTATTTAAAGCACTGAGTCAAAACCACTACAAATCTACTTTTTTTCGATCTGTAATACTCCCTGGGAAATTTTCTTTCAGGTGTCTCTCCTTTGCATGCTCTTTAATAGATATCCCTAAATTTTTATCTGTCTTCTCAAAGCTCCTATATTACATATGCCTCACCATCAGTTTACTTTACTGAGTAATAAAGGACATCTCCCAAGAACTATTTCAACTCCCTTCCAGCCCAACAACAAAGCTATTAGGATCTATAGTTTCCCTATCTTTTCCCCCCAGTCCTTCAGTAAAAGACTATTCATCAGCTGCATTATCAGTTTTATTGTCATTCACTTTACTGGAGACCCTGCTCTAACCATCATCAATTCTATAACTAGAACAAATCTCATTGGAGATCTATAAATACCTAAAGCCCAGCATATTCAAAATTGAATTTGATTATTAATCCTAGAAAGCCATTTTTTTCTTCCTTTTCCCTTTCTGAGTAAATAGGACCACCATTAATCCAGGTACCTAAACTTGACCCAGTAGTCACCCTTGAATCCTTTGTGAATTCAGCACATTTGTAAAATTTGAAACCAAGTTATCATTTTGCTTTAGATTCATTCTTTCTCACTTTCCATAAAATTGCACTAGCTTATCTATCATCATCTCTGCTTTCATGTTTGAATACCTGCAACGGTCTCCTCTAGGATGTCCTACCTCCAGATGAAGTATTGAAAACAATACAAAAATAAAGAACTACATAACTAAAATCCCACTCTCTGGCAAGTGGTGTGTTAGAAACAGCTTCTACCAATTCATGAGAACCAACAGATACATATTCAGGGATTTTCTTTTTTTTAGTGAATTTTCAAACCATTGGTAACTTGAAATTGATCATGAATAGAACAAATACTTGTGCTATAGAAATTAACACACACTTCGGTTAATTTATCAGCACACAGTAGGTCTTCACTCTGAAACAACACTAATACATTTTATAAAGAGTCTATTTATTTATTTATTTATTTAATCATAAATAAATAGAGAGAGCACATGAGTGGTGGGAGGGGCATAAGGGAAGGGAGAGGGAGAAAATCTCAAGCAGACTCCACACTGAGCCCAAAACCCAATGTGGTGCTCGATCTCACAACCCTGAGATCATGACCTGAGCTGAAACCAAGAGTCTGATGCTTAACTGACTGAGTTACTGAAGCACCCCAATACTTTTTTTCTTTTTTTAGAGAGAGAAAAAGAGTACGTGTGCATGAGCACAGATGAGTGAGGGGGGAGGACAGAGGGGGGGAGAGAATCTCAAGCAGACTCTTGGGGCTCCATGTGGGGCTTGATCCTACAACCATGAGATCATGACCTGAGCTGAAACCAAGATCTGGATGCTTAACCTGGAGCCACCCAGGTGCTCCAGAACACTAATACTTTTAAAGCATAATTCTGATGTTTTCATTCTCATGCTTAAATTCTTCAAGTCAACTCGTTCCCTTCTACTCAACAGTGGCAGTGGAGCAATAGGACTTATCCACCCCCACACCTTTGCTGTTTTTCTACTTGATGAACCCTTCTATCCCTGTCAGCAAACCTAATGCCCTTGTACCTGTCCCAGATCAATAGAATCACCAACTTCAAAATCTTAGAATGGTCTGTCACCTCTATCTCCCTCTTACATATATACTTCTCTTCCAATGGCTTTTGACCCCAAATGTGGGTTAATGTTGCCCTATGACTCTGGTCCCAGACACATTTTGTAATCTGATCTGTCTACCCCACCATCCCTTCTACCACATCTGGGGTCCCGATGCTCTAGTGTGAGTTAAAAAACAAATCTGACATTTCTCTAGTTTAAGTCAATCACTGGGAGTAGAGGAGGCATAGGCCATGATCACAATAATCAAGAATCAGTAAATAAGTTTTACCAAATTTTTAGACCTAAGCAGAATAATCTTAAAGATAAAGAAAGAAAACATAAGACTTTTCTACAGTAGCATCAGTTCCAGTCACTATGCTGAATAGGGATCTGATAGAGATCTGAATAGGGATATGTTAGAGGTGAGAATGTTTGCTGATGGCCAACCATTCTGTCATTAGGGACTATGAGACATGCGTATCAGCATGTGACCTGAGGATCACTTTCTAGCACTTAACCATCAGTATTAGAAACTTTACTTCAATGACAGATGCTTTCTGATTCTCATCCAATGTTGTCACACACCTGATTATATCACAACAAAAAAAAGGCAACTATGGACTAAGTCCTGACAACTTACAAGTTCCTGTGTACAGGCTAAACTCCTACTCTCAAAGAGTTGATACCTTGATACCCTGATTCCAAATTACTTTTGACCGTACATCTGATGTCCAGGCTATGAAGGGTAATGTGACAGTTTGTGATGTTCCTGTCTTTTAAGTAATCACAGTTGAGTAAAATTTATATGATGTAGTACAGCATTAAAATGTAGTCTATAAATGCATATTTCTGAATAAAATAAAACTATAAACTCCATGAGGGCAAATTTTGTCAGTTTTAGTCACTACTATATCCTCACTTTAGTCACTATATCCTCACCACCTAAAACAGTGCTTGGCATGTTCTGGATACTTAACAAATATTTGTTAATTTAATGAACACATGGCAATAGGAATGTGTTGTTAAAAGGAATCCAGAGGAGGGAGCTAATAACTATGTTTCAGAAGCACAGGCACTGTGCTATCCCCCAGAATATGCAGTAAATCATAGTTCTGCCTTCAAGGGATTCTCTTTCTGGATGAGGCCATAAAACTCTTAACAAGACCTTGGTTTTCTCTTCCTCTGAACATGCAATGTAGGATATCTAGGTTTCTGATCAATGTTTTTCCTAAAGAAGAAGCTCTAATTGTTTTCAAAGTCCTTTGAAATAGAGATGATCTAGGTATTCTAGGTATTGAAATAAAGATGATCTGGTTATACTTATAACTAAGAAATGCACCCTGGTTATGAAAGGACCCAGGCATTGGAGGTAGTGATGGAGCTCAGGGTGGAGTTCATTGCAGGAAGATAGAAAGTGGCACCACTCTGGCTTGATCCATGATTCAGGCATGTATGCTGTGAACACAGACATAATTAGGAAATTCTAGACTTAGGCCATCTTTTCTTTTACAATTTTCCAGCAGAGGGGTTGGAAGCTCAAGAACAGTGTGGAGATGAAACATAGCTTGGTAAAATCTTATGGGGACTTCACATAGCCTCTAGAAAGAGCCACTCTATAATCAGAGGAAAACACCAGATTCATTCTCTGAACCTGGGATTGTGACTTAAGAGTTGGAGATGATGAGGCTTCTGAGCACTAACACTCACACTCTTTTGGTTCTCTGCCCATGGGATCTTATATCCCTATACCACCTGAATTTAAAAGATAGGATATCAACTCACAGATCTACTTTAAAGGAGTCAAATGCTAAGTGTTCCCTGGTATTGACTGTACATATAAGGAAGACTAATAAATATTATTTATTGAGTCTGTCATTCTATTTTTGATGTCACAAAGTATGTGACAACAGTGAGTTAAATTTAGAAAGCCAATTGTCACTGGAGTAAAGCTACTAACAGCAAAGGTCAATTACTGGAACTTGATCACATCATCAGCTGAAATGCATGTCTCAAGCGACTTATAAGACCTGCTAAGCTTTCTAGCTGCACATCTCAGCCAATATGATTGATCATTTAATTTGCTTTAAATAATCCCATAAAATTATGTGAGTATTTTATAACTGCAAAGATTATAATGCAGAAGATAAACTGAAAATTGATATAAAGAAGGAGAAATAAGGGGCTCCTGGGTGGCTCAGTGGGTTAAGCCTCTGCCTTTCAGCTCAGGTCAGGATCTCAGGGTCCTGCGATGGAGCCTCGCATCAGGCTCTCTGCTCAGTGGTGAGCCTGCTTCCCCCCGTCTCTCTCTGCCTACTTCTGATCTCTGTCAAATAAATAAATAAAATCTTTAAAAAAGGAGAAATAAGAATTAGTAAAGAATGGGCAAAATGTATGATGATTCATCTTGAATAGCAAATGACCTTTACATGTGCCTAAACCATCATTGTTAAGATCCAAATTCTGTGACTGGAAACACTGATTTTCAATCAAATTGCCATTTTTTTTAAGATTTTATTTATTTATTTGACAGACAGGGGTCATAAGTAGGCAGAGAGGCAGGCAGAGAGAGGGCGGGGGAGAAGCAGGCTCCCCACCAAGCAGAGAGCCCGATGCGGGGCTTGATCCCAGGACCTTGAGATCATGACCTGAGCCGAAGGCAGAGGCTTTAACCCACTGAGCCACCTAGGTGCCCCTCAAATGGCCATTTTAGACTTACTTTCAAGTTAACCAGTCAAAGCAGGCATCCCAGAGTAAGAAACTGGAGAGACAAAAAAGGAGTAAATAAAGTGAAAGTGAAGAAAAAGGGGGGATAAAAAGATACTACCTGTACAAAATTCTAGATGGATAGAAGTAAGCATGCTTATCTTTGGGGCAGAGTGATCAAGAACTCCCTCAGCAGCAATACCACAGTATCTGATATGCATTAGGCACGCTATAATACTTGTGAATTATTTTATTTTTGCTTGCATGTAACTTGCATCATGAATATGTAGTATTTAACTCACTGGGGAAAAAAAAAAAACCCATAAACAAAGAAAGGAAATAATGATAGTTTTTAAATAAACCCTATGGGGCTCCAAATTATCAGTTTTGGCAAAAGAGATGACTGGGGATGTTCATTTTCACCCAGAGAGTCAATTCAAGCACATTTGTCATAGACACCAATGTCCAATAATAACTCTACCCTGTTATTCTTTTTTTTTATATGTATGTATTTATCTGACAGACAGAGATCACAAGTAGGCAGAGAGGCAGGCAGAGAGAGAGGAGGAAGCGGGCTCCCTGCTGAGCAGAGAGCCCGATGTGGGACTCCATCCCAGGACCCTGAGATCATGACCTGAGCCGAAGGCAGAGGCTTTAACCCACTGAGCCACCCAGGCACCCCTACCCTGTTTTTCTTACTGCCCAGCCAACTGTAGGCTCTCTGAAGAGAGGGGACTAGTTGGCCATTGTCTTAGCAGAACCTAGCTCAGTACCTACAGCTCACTACACACATTTGACAAGAAACTCTGGACTGAATGAGTAAATGCTCTAACACTTGTACACTTAGTTTAGAATTATCTTGTTGATTTCCAAATCTATACATTCCAGACCTCCTGAACATTTTCACTTGGGTATCTCACAGACACCTCAACACAAAATTTCAAAACATGTCCTTTTTCCCATGCTTGATGAGCAAATGGTACTACCACAATTGAGATCATTAACGTTTGATTACCTTAGATTTCTTCCTTCTCAATGGCTGACTCCCTTTATTAATTACTAAGACCTATAGATTCTCCCTTTCTAAATCTCTTGAAATTATTTCACCTTTGCTATTTCTCTTGCCAGTCTCCAGGCTCTCATCCCTTATTAACTGGATTATAGTCATATCCTTCTAATTCCACTAACTTCCATCTCATTGTTACTACAGTGACATTTCTAGAATGTAAATTTGATTAGTTTTTACCCTTTTAAGAATCCTTTAATATCACTGGGATACCTTTTAGGATAAATTTTAGACTCTGAGGTAGTCCCTCTAACAATCTTTTACATTAAGAAAATTCAGTTTTAGATAGAATTTATAACCCCCAAAGGAATTTATAAATACTCCCAAAATTTTGCTATAAAGTATAATTTCTAGTAGATATCATACATATAATATATATATGAGATTCATACATCTCTCATATATATAAGACATATATGACATCTATCATGACTTATCTACTAAAAATAATAGGTCGAGTAGTTTTTGTCATGATTCTAATAATATCAGCAGATCCACTCCCTCCTATAAGTATTCCTAAGACCATACATTTTTATATGGTTTTTTCTCATGCTTCTTTCCTTCTTGTGCTTATTTTGACATTCCTAGATAGATAAACAGCCCTTTGGGCCTAGGTAACATGACACCTCAGCATTCTATGTAACTCTAGAAGTCATAGATATTGAGGAAGGGTTAATAATAACACTTAGAATATTTTTTCTCCAAGAGTCCTGTCTCTTCCTTTACTAATTTCCAAAAAAGTTTTCCTGCATTGTTAAGTGTTTTAGCTGCAGAAGACTGTCAGTATTCTTGCCTTGTTTGTTCTATATTATACTTGCTCATGTCTCTTAACTGTCAGCTCTCTGGGGCAGCAAGCGGTTATTTGTCTAGGACTGGTCCATCATGTACATTTCCTGTCTCAAAAAGTGAATAATAACCACCTGGTAGCTATCATGGGAAAGAACAGCTTGACCCGAACTGCAAAGCAAAATCATGATTCAGAATGCCACAATCATCTTGTGCACTCACATTTGCATCAAAATGGTAGAAAGGGGATGCCTGGGTGGCTCAGTGGGTTAAGCCTCTGCCTTCGTCTCGGGTCATGATCTCAGGGTTCTGGGACCGAGTCCCGCATCGGGCTCTCTGCTCAGCGGGGAGCCTGCTTCCCCTCTCTCTCTCTGCCTGTCTGTCTACTTGTGATCTCTCTGTCTGTCAAATAAATAAATAAAATCTTTAAAGAAAAACAAATGGTAGAAAGTCCAATTGCTCTTTCCTCCTCATTTAAAATAGTCAATACATCTATTTATTTCTTCATGTAATGCTATACAGTTTTTTTTTCCTATTCATACTTTAGGTGATGAAAACTTAATTTTGACAGAAAAGCAGTTAACTTCATTCAACTTCTGTCCTCCCCACCCCCCCCCCCACCCCATGGACACTATACTAGAGATGTTTCTTTTTTAATGCAGTCAAAATTTACTACTGAACATCTCATTTTCAACTAAACAAAAGGCTAAATATTTACCTAATTTTTATCTGACTTCTTTTTCTTAAGTTTTTTCTTGCACAAATAAGTTAAAACAGGAGAGTTCTATTAGAATGCCTATACCTACAAACAAATGTCATTTATAATAAAGTTATAGTCAAATCCCAAATGCTTACCCATAGAAACAAAATATTGAGTTTTACAAGGAATTTTCTGTCTATAGAAGGAGAGCATTCTATTGTGTCTAACCACATATTGGTAGATTGCAAAAAAATGGCCACAAATTCCTCTATCCCTCCAGCATGAATCTTTGCAATGTTACTTTGCTGTATCAAGTGATGAGCTCTCTCTCTCCACCTGCGGCATCTGCATTTGGCCATGTGACTCACTTTAACTGATTAGACATTGGCAAGCAGATGTAAGAAGATGCTTAAAAATCACTTTTGCATTATGGCTTGTTCCCTCTTACTGTTGGGAACATTTTCATCACCATGTGAAAAAGCCTCAGGCCAGCACAAGGGAGCACAAGGAACCACATGAAACAGAAGCAAGTTGAGGGTCTCTGCACTTGCCAACCACCAACAAAAAAATCAATCATCCTCAACTTTTCAGCACCATTCAAGTTACCAGTGGAGCATAGATATCAACTATGCTAACATATCAATAGATATGAACAATAGATATCAACTATGCTAACATATCAATAGATATGAACAATAGATATCAACTATGCTAATCCAAACCAGAATCATCACCTAGAAGAGGACGTAGAGAAATGTGAGTAAATGAAATTGTGACTATTTTAAGCATTGGGCTCCTTTGTTATATAATAAGAGATAACTGGGGCGCCTGGGTGGCTCCTTGTTAAGCGTCTACCTTCAGCTCAGGTCATGATCTCAGAGTCCTGGGTTTGAGCCCCACCTCGGGCTCCCTGCTTAGTGGAGAGTCTGATTCTCCCTCTCCCACTCCCCCTGCTTGTGTTCCCTCTCTCACTGTCTATCCCTCTGTCAAATAAATAATTTTTAAAAAATAGATAACTGGTAGAATAGCCATTTGCTCTTTGTATTAGAGACAGGTAGCGAAGAAAATGGTGCAATTTACAGCTACAAATTAACAGCCTATGTCTTTTTTCTTCCCACCAGGAAGTTATTATCCTTTAACTTCTTTTACTCTTCCCTATACTTGTTTGTTTGGTTTCTTTTCTTTTTTCTCTCAGCCTGCAAAAATTCTAACCCAAAATCCCAAACCACTCAAGAAAGCCCAATGACAGTAAGAGAATTCAGAAACTAGAAAACAGAGCTATCATGTGTATATTTTAATTGTTACCATTTTCATTGATCCACTACTAAATCTGATCATAATGCCTGTATATATTTCTAGGACTTCTAAAAGTAAGTGTGGTTTATAGAACCATATTAATTTTAAACATTATCAATATAAAAAAGTAAATGGCAGGGCACCTGGGTGACTCAGTTGGTTAAGTGACTGCCTTAGGCTCAGGTCATGATCCTGGAGTTCCAGCATTGAGTCCCACTTCAGAGTTCCTGCTCAGTAGGGAATCTGCTTCTCCCTCTGACCCTCCCCACCTCATGCTCTCTCTCATTCTCTCTCTCTCAAATAAATTAATAAAATCTTTTTAAAAAATAAAATTAAAAAGTAACTGGCTATCTCAGAAAGTTTGTTATAATAGAATTTAATAATATAAAAAGATACATTTTTATGAACCTTATAATTTAAAACCATTCTAGCTTGATAAATATTGGAAAGCCAGATAAAGATTGGAAATTGATGAGTCCAGAATTGAGAGAAAAATAGCCAAGTCATTGTTCATTTGATTATATTTTCTTTTTTTTTTTTTTTATACATTTGACAGAGAGAGAGAGATCACAGGTAGGCAGAGAGGCAGGCAGAGAGAGAGGGAAGCAGGCTTACCGCTGAGCAGAAAGCCCAATGCGGGGCTTGATCCCAGAACCCTGAGATCATGACCTGAGCCGAAGGCAGAGGCTTAACCCACTGAGCCACCCAGGTGCCCCTGATTATATTTTCTTATGCCGGGTAATGTTTCATAGACCTCTAAGTCTTATATCTAGTGAACACATAATATGAATTACTATAACCCATGCTGATAATCATATACATAATGTATACTAGTATTTTATATTATTATAATATCTTACAGTCATAAGCTCCAAGAAGGGGAGGGGGTCTTATAATGGAGAATTGTCCAAATCCTAAAGTGAATCTCAAATAAAATTATCAAAATCATTCTTATACAGTTCAATTTTTGCTCAAAGTACTCAATTCTAAATATTGTCTATGTAAAATGAACTATAATCGTCTTTAGTTGTGTATATATATATATACATACATATATACATATATATATATACATATAGTATATATATATAGTGTCTTTTCTTTAGAGAAAATTATTCATCTGTAACAATGAACTGCATTGCTTAAATAAGCTTTCAGTTCTGGGTGGAGAAACCCCAGAAAATAAATATCCAGATATAATAGTATATTTACAATTCTATCCAATAGGGTTTGCTCTGATTTCTGTTTGTTTTTTCATTCTTGTATTTGTGGTAGGCTATGAACCAGCCTGCCTTAGGCCAGATGATGGCATTTAGAAAGAGAATATAAGAACTAGAGAACACTGGCACACTTAAATGTGGATCTTTCTTTCTCTTTGTTTGTTTAGTGGTTAAACAAATTGAAAGAGAACTTCGACCAAATATAAATTGTCATTCTAGAGACATTCTAAAGTCTAACCTGGATTCACCATCCTCACCTACCAAAATATATCTCCATATGCTACTTTACAGCTACTTTGCAACTTCTTCAATCAGTTGGGCTTTGTGCTTCCTAGCATCTGCTTCCATGACATGACTATAACCAAGGCAAGCAAAGTAATAGCACCATCTGCTCCTGAAATATACTCAAAAGCAGCATTATACTTTTAAAATTCTCTCCTCTCAAAATAATAATTTACAACCCTTACATATACTTATTATTTTCTGTGTCCATCAAAATTAACTGGCATTGGAATATAATGTATTATTTATATTGCTCCCAGAATTTGAGCTCTCCAGTGCTTTAGGGAATTGTAATTTATAAAATTATCTTCTCTCATATCACATGACAAATAAGTCATCACAATCCTTCTCTTAAATTTACTAATGTAAGAAATGAAACAGGATAGAAAGAAGACCAGAAACCTGTGAAAAGGAGACTGAGAGAGAAATGCATATCATCTACTTTAAAATTTGCTATCTGCCAAGCCTTGATTGTTTTGTATGAACAACTTAAAGATTATGAAAGTTACATGTAAAATAAGCATATGTATGGACCAATTAACAGCAGTGATTTTTGTTTGTTTAACGGCAAGTGCCTAAGATACTAGAAAATTTGTGCATGATGAAGACAATACAGGACTAAATCAGGAACATGGGATAATCTACTTATTTCAAGTAGGCTCTAGAATTAGCTCCTGTTTTTTCCTGGCAACCAAGGCAATAAGAAAAATACTGTAAATATAGATTTCATTGTTGGACAAATGAGAACATTCAAGTGCATTTTGAAAGCAAGTACATTCTTTGCACTCAAGTCTGCACTGCACCCACACTGTGGTTCCTAACATCATAATGAGGAGGGTTTTCAGATAGGATTTTGTACCAGATACAGAATCACTCCTCAAAAGACCATGTTTTCTCATAAGCACTGGTAGATAAAGCTCAGGACATGAAACTAAGTGATAACGTAAGGTCTTTGTATGAGCATCTAAAATGATATCCAGGTATTTTAATTCATTGTGCTCTACGTTAATACAAGGGGTGTATTTAGAAAAAACTACTTTCTAATGAGGATGACATGACTGACCTGTTGTTTACACTCTCTTTCAGATATCTCATGTTTACACAGAAGTTTTGGCAAGCATTGGATTACATATGATTGAAAGTTCAAATTTCTAATTCTATAGAATTCTGTCATGAGAAATGGTTACAAGAACCTTTCTTAGATTTTCATAGTTCTTAAAATTTTACAAAACACTTTTTTTTAAAGATTTTATTTATTTATTTGAGAGAGAATGAGTGAGAGAGAGCGTGAGAGAGAAGGTTAGAGGGAAAAGCAGACTCCTCAAGTAGCTGGGAGCCCCATGCGGGACTTGATCCTGGAAGTCTGGGATCATGACCTGAGCCCAAGGCAGTTGCTCAACCAACTGAGCCACCCAGGCGCCCTATAAAACACTTTCTTTTCTACCATTTCAACCAAAACAAAAACAAACAAACAAACAAACAAAAATTGGATTACGGACATTTTTCATTTTACAGATAGGGTAACTAAGACCTTTAATAAAAGATGGATTGCCCAAGATCAGTTTATTTATTCAATTGATGTTAAGACTCTACCCACTGCCTTTTTTTTTTTTCTCTCATTCTAGGTACAGAGCTTACAGTGGGAATACATTAATAAATGATGACAAGACAGACATGGTCTCTATGGTGGGCTCTCCACACAGATCTCTCCTTCATCAACCACATTATCTGAATTTCCTCTGCAAGGCCCAACACAACCATTATCTCTAGACCATGCTCAAACTTCTACAGAGAGATCTGAGATACAACACCAGAGGACATTTACTGAAAGTTTGTCTCTGTTTTTTTACCCAGGATCGAGTAATTATTTTTTATGGATAATGACCAATAAAAGTCCTGTTTTTCACCTAATTTTTTCAGAGCATTGTGAATGTGAACAGTACAATCTTTACAAGTAGATTCTTCTGTTCAAGTCTGAGGTGAGCTGCTCTTACCAACTTTCCGAAGTATGAGAATATTACTTTATATACTCAAAATTCAATGACCTCAAGTATAAAAGCAGATATTAATATTCTATCTTGAAGGATTTTCATGATCAGATCTAATATATTTAAAACATCAGGCACACAATAAATGCTTATTAAAACTAAATGCTCATGGGTGCCTGGGTGGCTCAGTGGGTTAAGCCGCTGCCTTCGGCTCAGGTCATGATCTCAGGGTCCTGGGATCGAGTCCCGCATCGGGCTCTCTGCTCAGCAAGGAGCCTGCTTCCCTCTCTCTCTCTGCCTGCCTCTCTGTCTACTTGTGATCTCTCTCTGTCAAATAAATAAATAAAATCTTTAAAAAAAAAACAAAAAAAAACCTAAATGCTCATTATTACACGACACCTTGCCTGCATCATAGCAGCACATGCGAATCTTAGCTCACATTAGAATTTAATTTTTTCCAACTCAGCTTAAATGTTCACTCCAAATCTATTCTGCTCAGATGGCTAAACACGTTCTCCTTCTCACCCCTACACCAGCAATGTGGCCTAGAGCCATCTGTGGTGGCAGACTCTTGGTTAAGAGAGGAGGTTGGGGATATACGGTTCTCTGTCATCAGTTGGCTATATTAACTCTTCTGCATTATGATTGTGGCAGGGAAATCATGACCATGGCTGCCTCGGATTCTGAGATGACCCCTTCCACTATCCCTCTCCTGGGCTTTGCTACCTCTCTATTCTAGGGCCTCATATCTCCATGTACTCTCCCTTCCATCCTTCCACTACCCAGAGTGACTTTTTTCTAGGCAAGAAAAAATATCCTTTCCATTTCACACACTAGTTGTAAATCCTCTTCTCACTATACGGTTTAATTACTTGGAGAAAAACTATCACGGAGACCACTATATCCCCTTTTCTTCTAAATAAAGGAAAGAGGGAAAACATATCCTATAATGCCTCAAAATATTATTTGGTCTTATAATTTTGGTCCTTCAAAGTTTGAGACCCAGGGACTAAGTGTATCACCCTCTGTGGCTAGCTTTCCCTGATGCCTCCTGGTGCTCCACCTCTATTAAAACCAATGTGGAGGGGGCACCTGGATGGCTCAGTGGGTTAAAGCCTCTGCCTTCTGCTCAGGTCATGATCTCAGGGTCCTGGGATCGAGTCCCGCATCGGGCTCTCTGCTCAGCAGGGAGCCTGCTTCCTCCTCTCTCTCTCCCTCTCTCTCTCTGCCTGCCTCTCTGCCTACTTGTAAAATAAAACACAAACAAAAACAGTTTGGGGGGGCGTGTCTGGGTGGCTCAGTGGGTTTAATGTCTGCTTCAGCTCGGATCACGATCTTGGGGTCCTGGGATCCAGCCCACATCGTTCTCTCTGATCAGCAGAGAGTCTGCTTCTCCCTCTCCCCCTGTGATCTCTCACTCTTGCTCTCTTTCAAATAAATAAAAACAATGTCGATTCCCAATTGTCTGCCGTATCATCTGCCTGAGACAAGAACACTGTGCCACACTTACCTCTGAGAAGTCTGGCTCTAAGCTGAGATAGTGTGTAGGATTACTCAGGCCTGAGAGTAGGCAATCAGGAGGGCATTAGATGGCAGTTCTCCTGGGGAAGCTGCCCTCCCAAGCCATGCGCACAGCCCGGGTGTCACCGTCTCTGGTGCTGCATTGAGTTCTCAGCTCCCCCACTCCCCCTCCCTCCCTGGCCAGCCACGCCCTCCCGCAATGCTACATTCTTGACCCAGACACCTTCATCCTCAGGCCTCTTTATGGGGACATTCAGCTGAAGCCTCCCCCCAGGTGCATCCACTGAGACCTCCTCATGGGGCATCCAGTATCTTGAAGCACTTTTCTCCACTCTCAGTGCTCAGTTAGCCCTCCTCTTTCCCTCTGCTCAGCCCACAGGTCCATTAAAGGCCTTCTGGGCAGGGCTCCCTTAGGAGTGAGAGGATACCCCCACCCCACATGGGTGCTGATCCCCCTGCTTCCCATCTGGAGATATACCATGAGGAAAAAACTAAATCTTGTGGGAGCCAGCACTCTGTCCTGGTCAACCTCTTTCTTATACTGTTCCCAGTAAGTGATTGAAGGTGTGATTGTGACTTTCATTTTGGCTGATTGCCTTAATCAACTAATCTGACACCTGGCAGCTCAACTGTCTCCAGTTCAGCCAAGCTCTTGACAACCCTCCATCCTTAGAGCAGGTCTGGGCTTCTGTCTATCTCTGTATTCCCTAGAATTACATCTTTTCCACATTTAAATAACTTAATAATCTAAATAGTTCTTTATGCCTGCCACTGTGCCTGTGTCCTCATCTCCTCTCCAAAACCTGAATTTTGGTCCCAGGATGGTTTGCCCTGCTCCTCTGCAGAAACCAGGGACCTTGGGGCACCTGGGTGGCTCAGTGGGTTAAAGCCTTCGGCTCAGGTCATGATCTCGGGGTCCTGGGATCAAGCCTCTCATCAGGCTTTCTGCTCAGTGGGGAGCCTGCTTCCCCCACTCTCTCTGCCTGTCTCTCTGCCTACTTGTGACCTCTGTCTGTCAAATAAATGAAATCTTTAAAAAAAAAAAAAAAAAGAAACCAGGGACCTCACCAATGCTGCCATGAGTTTACAAGATGTGGGAGAATAAGAAAGAGTTTCTCTTCCAACGCCACCATTTTTCACCTATAAAAAAATACATATGCTTTAGAGATCATAAAGTTCCTTTATGTCTTGAATGTATAAGAAAAAATTATATGGGCCTATTATCTGTAGGAAATACCACTTTTTTTTTTCCCCTCCAAGGAATATCTCATGTAGTCTGCTGTGCTGAAGTTCATATTTGCTTTGGAATCAGAGCAATGTGGATTCTGATCTCAGCTTCCCCACCTCCTAGAGTAACTTTGAGTCTCAATTTTCTTAAATGTAAAAATGATTAATACCCCTTCCATAGGATTACTAAATAAATAAAACAAAATAAAAATAAATAAAATCAGTAGAATATATAATATACTTAGGAATGCACTTCACCTAGAGTATACACTCAACAAATGTTACTAACGTTTTGTTCCCTTAAACTGCAAGTAAACAAATATGTATAATAGAAATGATTAAATTTTTTACATGAAGGGAGGAAGTTTTTTTTAATTTATTATCTTATCAAGAAATAATGTGTTGACCTGTTGATTTTTGATGGTGCTCTACCCTAAAGTATCCATAAGAATGAATTAACTATAGGGGCGCCTGGGTGGCTCAGTGGGTTGGGCCGCTGCCTTCGGCTCGGGTCATGATCCCAGGTCCTGGGTTCGAGCCCCGCATCGGGCTTTCTGCTCAGCAGGAAGCCTGCTTCCTCCTCTCTCTCTGCCTGCCTCTCTGCCTACTTGTGATTTCTCTCTGTCAAATAAATAAATAAAATCTTTAAAAAAAAAAAGAATGAATTAACTATAAATACACTCTCAAATGCACTTTCAAATTATCATTTTAGATTGATTATTTTTCACAGATGCTCACTTAGGTGTTGAAGAATAATTGCCCCAGAACTTTTTTAGTAGAGTTGAATTGAATTTTCTCTCTGATTCTAATATGGTCACTTCTATAATTACATTTTAAGTACATATTTAGTTCTTCATGATGAAGTATGTCTTTAGTATGCAGGGGAACACGTGTAATATCTACATACATCCAATTTCTATATTTAATCATATGGAGAAATCGTGTTGGTTGTTTTAGTAGTTATGTCAGAACCTGCAGATACAAGTTAAAAGAAATACAGAGTGAGGAATCACTCAGTTCCACACCATGCTAAATTAAAGCATTAAGTCTCAAAGACTTCTTTCCCACTCTGAATCTTGACAGTATTATAGTATCTGGTTTAAAGAATAATTGAACCCTTAGCCAGAACTATAAAGCTTGACCAAAAGACAGGCCCGATATATGGAATTGATGAAATGTCAAGAAATGTTTTAAATATTCTTATCTCAGACACCTGGGTGGCTCAGCGATTTAAGCATCTGCCTTCAGCTCAGGTCATGATCCCAGGGTCCTGGGAGAGAGTCCCACATCGGGTTCCTTGCTCAGCAGGGAGTTTACTTCTCCCTCTGCTTGTGCTCCCTCTCTCTCTCTGACAAATAAGTAAATAAAATCACTATTTTTTTAAATATTCTTATCTGCTTTGTGGTTGAGATGAGACAGAGTATGATAGTCACCCTTAAATAGAATTCCACCTAAAAATATATTTGCAGTCAACAACAATTTAATAAACTTCTTAATAAAAACAACTTACTAAGCAAAATGATATTTTAATGGATATACATATTAAAGTGGCTCTAGAAGTCAAAGCAATATCATATATCTTTTGGAGGTTAACCCCATACCAGACCTTCAGATCCAGGGACAGAATGGGCTTTCTACAATTGCTGAACTCTGGATCACACTTCCCTCTTTTTTCAGCAATAGGCACAGTAAGGGCTTCCTGTAATTATTAGAGTCTAAAGTCTCATCCCCCCCTTTTGCTTCTCAAACCCTTCCAATATTTTTATAACCAATTCCCTGTGATAAATTCTTCTGGTTTGAATTTGTGCAGTTGTTTCTGTTTCTCTATCTGGACAAAGACAAATGTAATGTGGTAGTTTGTGGGCAATATATACTATCACACCATCTATGTCTACCATAAGGGGATTATACCCAAGAGGTTAGGAATAATGTTTGTCAATGTAAAATCAATTGAATTTAGTCTTCTTGGTTTACAAAGTAATACTCTAAATATTATTTTATTTTTTAAATACTATTTGGGAGATATAATAATAAATAATATTTATAAATAGGTAAATTAATATGTATGACCCTCAAGAGATTAATTGATCTGCTTATGATCATACAGCTAATTCATTTATGGAATAAATATGACATCAAGCATTTTCCACCACCAGACATTGGATGCTGTCTCTGATATCAGAGCACCTCTGTAACTGGAACAGGTGGCTGCCCCTCCATGACCAGGTTGAATGCTCCACTTTCTCTGTCCCATCATAACCCTGAGAGCTAGTAACAGGTCTTATAGTCATGCTTCAGCTGCCATAAAGTTTGAAGGGTCTTGCTTAGATTGTAGGTAGGCTCTACACAGCTAAGGCAAATCGAGTAGAAAATTCTTCAAACATAAGAAGAGGATTCATATGATGAACTGAAGAAAAAAAAAAGGAAAGAACTGAGAGAGGATGTAAAGAGAAAGGCAAGGCAAGGCGAGGCGAGGTGAGGCGAGAGGAGAGGAGAGGGGAGGGGAGAGGAGAGGAGAGGAGAGGAGAGGAGAGGAGAGGAGAAGAGAAGAGAAGAGAAGAGAAGAGAAGAGAAGAGAAGAGAAGAGAAGAGAAGAGAAGAGAAGAGAAGAGAAGAGAAGAGAAGAACAATTGTCCTCTGTAGCTACTTTACACCAAAGCCTGGGATTTTCATCTGAAGTTGAAAAGATGAGAAAGGCATCATTGCTACAGTAACAACCAGCATTTGCGGGTAGAAATGTTAATTTACTCACCTTATATACTACCAAACCAAATTAGATAGAATCCTAGGACCAAGCCATACTTAGGGATTTCCTATAGAATTTATATCCAAGTTCTGTTATTCTGTATGTGGATAAACTTTGAACAGATTAAACTGTGTTTATCTTCTTCCTTTTCTTTTGGCATCTAACTCAATCAGTTTTTTCCAGGACTCCAATAAAAAAGACCTGATAGACATAATGAGCCAAAATAGAAAACTTTAATAAAAGTTTTCTTTTATAAATAAAAAAGAGTTGGGACTCTTTTTTTAAAAAGAGCTGATAGACATAATGAGTCAAAATAGAAAACTTTTTTTTTTTCCTGTCATGTACCAATGAGCAAACTAAGTGTCACAGGTGTAATCGTTAGGTAATATATGATTCTTGTCTGGAAGATTGTTCCTCCATGTCACTGTTTTCAGTCTAGCTGAGTTTTATAGCACATAAATAGGACTTAACACCTCTCCCTTCTTTCATCTTTTTTTCATCTTTTCTCCCAATATATGAAATGAATAGGGAGTATTTTGCACAAAACGTTACTCTAAAAGGATGTCTGATTTAGTTACAAACATAGTGGGGATTTAAATACAAACAAGTGCTCTCCAACAGTCGTTGAAGTCTATCCATTATTTTAATGATGATATTTATATTTGATCACACCTCGGATTCCTCATTCAGAAACTGTCATCTCAATATATTTAGCATCTGCAAAAGTTATTTTGGTTTCTCTAAATACATTTTATTTTTGTAGTAGCCACATAAACATATTACTGATGATAATATAAAAATTAGACTTGGCTGTGGATAACTTTTGCAATAAAAATTCCAATTCATATTATAAAAATAATTTTTCAACTGAAAAGGATTTTCTTTAAATAGTATTAGCTTTAAAAATAATTCCTAAGTACTGGGACGCCTGGGTGGCTCAGTTGGTTAAGCCGCTGCCTTCGGCTCAGGTCATGATCCCAGCGTCTTGGGATCGAGTCCCACATGGGGCTCCTTGTTCTGTGGGGAGCCTGCTTCTCCCTCTGCCTCCGCCTGCCACTCTGTCTGCCTGTGCTCGCTCTCTCTCTCTCTGACAAATAAATAAATAAATAAATAATCTTTAAAAATAATTCCTAAGTACATATTTTGTTGTGTGGATTTTTAAAACCAGTCTTATTTGGTAACACCATATATCATGATTATAGTATTCATGATATATAAAATGAATCTCTTAGCTTTAATATACATCTAATCTGAAAGCGACTTTTTTCAGGTTATATTCCAATCCTGTCTAATCAATTCTAGTCCTGTTTCTTGTTATCTCACAATACATATCTGGTCCTGTTCCTAGTTATCTCACAACACATATCTGCCAACAAGAGACACATATAAATACAGCAAGAGAGAAAAGAAAAGAAAATGGAGTAGAGAAAATAAATGATCTAGTCCTGCCATTACATAGATAGCTATTTAACCTCAGAACCTTCACGCCTCCCGGCTAGATTTCTCCAAGAGACAACATCTTGAAAACTAATTCCATTTCCTTAGAACTCTCTAAAAGCTTCAATTAAATTGTGTACATACGCAGAAGCTGAACCAAAGGTCACCTACCCAAGCAAACAGGGAAAACACATAATTGTAAAACATTCAATAAATGTGTTTTAAACAACTGTGGAATGTGTCAGGTTAATTTCCAAATTATATAGTAGAGTGAGGGGCTAGCCTAGAAAGCCAGCACATAGCTGGTTTCCCTCCTTCAGCCTCCCCCTTTCTAATCGAGCCTAGGATGTTTCTAAATCATTAAGAAATTCCCATCACTATTTAATGTGCTTCTTTAAAGTCCAATGAATCATGTCCATTAGCTTCATCTAGATAAGCTCATTAATGAATATATTATCATTATAATTGGCTTTGGACTCCTGAAACAGATAAGAAGAGTAAAACATTGAATCTTTAAGTACCTAGTTTCTATATTGTGCTTGGATTGCTGAAATATGTACTGTTTCATAATCAAACAAAAACTCACTTCAACAAACTCAAGAAGGAGGAAAAATAAATAGATGGGTAGAAAAAAATAACAATCTCTTTTCACAGCAATTGTTTTTACAGTATTTGGGAGATCAGGGAGCTGTCACTTTCTCTAACTTTATTTGCAATTTTCTGTAGCCAAGCCTGTTTTATCTGCTTTGTTAGTGAAGTATTTGTTTTTGCAAAGCCATGGCAATAAAGACAAAATATAACTATAATACATCACATTTCAGGCCTACTGTTTTATCATCTCACACATGTGAAAACAGAAATAGAGTTTATATTTTAGAAAGTTAATTTTTCAAGTTGCCTAAGTATGGACAGTTTTACAAGCCAATTTTACACAACTCTCATTGTCCATTAATTAGGGACAAAAAATTTGAGAAACCGTTGTTTTGGGAGGGGGAGTTTGAGCAAAACTTTAAAAATAGGGGGCACACATGTTGCTCAGTCAGTTAAGCGTCAGCCTCTTGACTTCAGCTTCGGTCATGAGCTCAGGGTTGTGAGATCCAGCCTGGTGTTAGGCTCCACACTCAACATGAAGTCTGTTTCTCTCCCTCTGTCTCTCTCCCTCTCCTTCTGCCCAACCCCACTCATGCTCTTTCTTTCTCTCTCTCTCAAATAAATAAGTCTTTTAAAAATAAAAACAAAATTGAAGACTGAATGTGAAAATGAGAGATCACATTGTCATGAATAGATATAATGTTTAGAATTCATTCCCTGAAGATTTCTCAAGGACTGTGGACTTTGATATGTTAAAGAGTAATGGAACTGGCATGAACTCCTTATTTGTTTTGAAATCAATCTAGAGAAGCTACAGAAGCCAGAGAAGAACTTGGACATTAACTAGGAATTAAAGTTAATGACAACAACAATAACCTAGCAACAATAGAAATGGCAAGTCCCTGGGGAGACAGACCATTTTTATCAACTGGTATGTGCTAGATACAAGAAGAATGAGGGCCAGTGGGCCAGCCCAGAGGGCAGGACAATCATAGATAGCAGGAAGAGGTTGGAAACAGTTTTACACTCTGTTTTTCCCTCTCCCCAGCACAGACTTTAGAAATTCATACCAGGCCTTTTCCATCAGAGCAATCAACAGCAGCAGTCCACACAGAAGCACAGAAGTCCATGGGAGAATCATGAGGTGAGCACAAGTCCTGTTCCCTACTGAGATGAGAAGTTGAAGGAAATATAAGAGGACTGACCAGAAAACCATGAAAATTTATTCCTCCACCACTTCCCTTTGAAATAGCTGGTATCTGGTATGACTGATTACAGCCTAGAGCTAATACTCCTGCAAAGCTGTTTCTCTATAAGGATTTATAATGATGACCTCACTCAAGACAATTTGGGTAACATTTTGGCTTTGGAGTCAGCCACCCTGGCACTCAGTGTTCACTTCTCCCTAAATTCCATGTGACCAAAACAAATAATTCCTGGTTTTGGTCATTTCTAACAAGCAATGCAGACAGTACAGCTGATATTTCTCCCTAGAAGGGCATGAAGCCATCAGTCAAAGTAACTGAACCCTTGAGGTGTATGACTATCTTAAATATAAAATAACTACTGGAAAACATATTATTAAAAATAGTTACTGAAAGAGATGCAAAAACACTTAAAATAATAAATTTGTACTTAAGATCAGCAAAAGTAATTCAGAAATTATTGTAACTATCAAAAAGAAGAAAAATGGGATAAATCAAATGCAACAATCTATTGCATGAGTAGCAAAATGGAATCTGCTGAAGAGTAAGTTAGTGAGTTAGAAAATCAGATGCTTGAACTTACCTAAAGGTAGCAGGAAGGGCTAAAGAGACATAGAGGATATACAGAGAGAGAGAGAGAGAGAGATGCCAATTATCAGATAACAGGAGTCCCAGAAAATTAAAAGAATAAAAACAGAAAAATTAAAGATGAAACATCCAAATTTAAGTGGTATATACAATGACAAAGAGGATAGATAATGTGAAATGTGAAAACAGTAAAGACAAGCCCACAGAAAGGGATCACCTATAAAAGTGAAAGGTTCAAAGAATGTCAAATGTCAGTGGATACAGGAAGACAGTATAATATATCTAAAATAGTAAAGGAAAATAGCCTTGAGGCAATAATTTGATATCTATCTTAAAAATAATTTAAATGGGTGGCATAACAGCAGCAACAGCAACAACAAAAATCCCTGACATACAAGGCCTTAGAAAATATGCCATACAGAGGCTCGAACTAGAAATACTTTGGAAGTAAACACTCAAATAATAAGAAAACTTAGAAGACTTAAATATTTGTGCTGGTATTTGAACCTCAGTCAGCCTTCTTATCAAGTACTATTCTTTTCACTCTACCATTCTGACTCTATATTAATAGTAATATTATCTATTTTGAATGTCTTTGTATTTAAAGCATAAAGATACAAAGACTCTTAACAGTGGTTTTAAATTCTTAGTAGAATTTACATAATTATTTAAAATTCAATTCACTTAAATGACATGGACATGACTTCTTTACATATTAATAAGAACACCTTTCACAATATTGATGAGGTTATAACATGATGATCATGCTGGCTTATACAGCCAATATGTGTCTGAGAATGAATGTGAGATCCTCAAAATCATTAAGGGGAGCAGCAGACTTTCCAGCTGAATTGACTATACCGTGTGTGTAGCCTTGATCATATGCAAGATACTGTGGTGGTATATAATGTGACTAAGGGGACATGATGGTTATGATGGCGTAGTGATAAAAAAAAGATAGTCATTTTAACTCTTATCTGCCAGCCCACATAAGTAAATCCTATTTGTTCACCATCAAAATATATCCTAAATTCAATCACTTCTTACAACTCCACTGGCACCATCTTGTTTATCGCTCCTTCTGTGATAGTAATCTTCTAACTCTTCTCCCTAAATCTACACATCTCTTCCTTCTGTATATTTTTCCAGCATCAGCTTGAGTGATCATTTTAGCATTTTGATCAGATAACAGCATTCTCCTACTCAGTCTTCTCCAGTGCCTTTACATACATTAAAATAAGTACTTTCTTCATACATAGCACTGTTCTCCGAGCCAACATGCACCAACTCTATTTGCTCCTGAAACATACCTAGGATCCCGATGAGTAAATTAGGGCATAGAAAAATTAAGCATCTTACGCAAAGTCATCTAACCAGTAGGTAGCAGTCAACTTTGGAATCCATGGTCTTCCCTTCCACTTCATTCAGCTCCATCCAGACTGCCTGACTGGTGAATGTACTCTCCTCCACTATCCCATTACTGTTACTGCTGCTGTCTTGATATTAGACTCCGACTCTGCCAGACACATGTATGTTTCAGATAAAGACCACACTGTCTAGACTTTCATGGGGCTAGTTGTGACTATGTGCCTAAATTATGGCTAAAAAGATATAAAAATAAATGTTCTGAGGAAACTAAATGAGAAACTTCCTCACCAGATGTCAAGAGTGTCCCTTCAACTCTTCTTTTTCATCTCCTTATCCTTTCTGATCTTTTGGGTGCCGACATGATGGTAGGTGCTTGAGAAGTCATCTTGGAGTTTGTAGAAGAGACTTAGCCTTTAAGGATTAAGGAAAAAGTCAGAAAGGGCCTGGGTCCTGGATCATAATCAGCCCTGGATATCCTACCTCCAGGCTACTCTTACTTGAGACAAAAATAAACTCTATATTGCTTATGCACTGTTATTTATGTGTGTGTGTGTGTGGTTTTTGTTATTGTTTTTTGTTTGTTTGTTTGTTTTTGGTCACATGTGGCCAAATCAACCCTAACTAAAAAGCATTCAAAGAGAAATGTTGAATGTTTAAGTTAGATATAAGAGGAATTGAGGCCATTTACATTAGATATGAGTTAGCTATGTAATACTGAGATATAAATAGCACATAGATACTATCCAAAGTCATGAAATGGATGAATATTTAGAATCCATGCAGACATCATTATGGCATTTCCTAAACTAATGAAATAAATACATGGATGAGGTTATTATGTTGAAGATATGGTAAATCAGGCTGTTCATACTATGTTTCTCATTTCTGAGACTGGTATCAAAGTTAGTAATAATAAAATATATATTAAGGACTTACTTGTGCTGGGTACTTCTATACTTACCTAAGGGATTAAATTTTTTATACTCATAACAAAACAATGAGGAAGGTATGACTTTTATCTCCACTTGAAATGGGAAGCTGAAGCTCAGAGAGGAGAATAACTAAAAATTAAAATGTTTATAAACATTGGAAGTTGTGGTTGAGCCCCAGCCATCCCACAGTGTTTACGTACATGTCTGATGCCTCTGTCAAAGAATGCATCATTCTGGTTTGTCATAATTACTTGTTCAGTGTCGGTTTCTCCTTAGTCTGTCCTGTTCTCCAGGCTAAGAAGCCCTATGCAGCAGTAAATTCAGAGCCAGTAAAGTACCTGGTTCACAGGAGTCACTGAATAAATGGTCTTGCACGAACAATGGAGTTGAGGCAAGTATCCCAATTCTCCCTACATTAAATACAACCAAAAGAATAGATTCTAAAGCTCTTTCTATTTCCAACATTAGGCAGCTAGATTTCCAACATTTACATGCTTTTAAAGACTGCAGTGAGTCTTACCATTAGCGAAGTGAACTAACAAGTAACTCACGTAGTACCCTGCTTGACACAATCAAAAAATTATCCTGAAGTTTTCATTTAAGAATGTAAATCTGTGTACACTAAGCATTAAAATCTAATTTCAATTAAACTATGCAACTTGATTACAAGATAGTGTAAGGAAAAGTTTGCTCTAGATAAAAACCCTATCAGCAACACTTCTATGGTGCTTATTGCTCTTAAGATGTTAGAGCAGCATGACAGATGATCATACATTCAGTTCTGGTTTTGTGGATTTGTATGGTATTGGCTTTCTTCCTCTTCTGAATCCATTTCTTTTTTTTTTTTTTTTTTTTTTTTTGGTCCTGATTCATATGCTATTAATCCAGCGAAGATCTGAAAGATGCTGAGATTTTTGTTCTTTTTTGCCCATTTGCTCAGTTTTATACCAACTTCCATGCATATATCCACAGAGTCACACAGCTAGATTTTTGGAGATGCCAGTAAATTGCACAGTCCCTTCGTAGTAAATAAAAGGCCACATACCACTCGTTACTTCCCTCTCTGCCTTTGTTCACAGACTTGCATAAGTGGAAGCAAAAACAGCCAGTCTATGTTGTCAAAAGTCAAAAGCTTTCAAGCAGTTGCCCTGGCTCAAGTCCTACATCCCAGCAGATGTAAGAATATTTTCCCAGCCTTCCATTACAAGTCAGAAACTACATACTGCCAAACAGAGCCAACAAATTCCAGACCCAAATTCCAGAAACTGAAGAATGATTCACAAAATTGAATAAGACCAAAATAGCGTTCCCAGCAAGATGGTCTAACCCTTGCCATGGTTTACCTGACCCATTCCAGGTATAAACACCTCTAAATAGTGCCAGAGGCTGGGCAAAACTCTGGCAGAAGTGGAGTAAAAAGGCCTCCCATCACTCATTCAGAAAGTCCTAATAAAATCTTCATGACTTCCATTTGCCAAAACATGAACATGATGAATAAACGCAAAGCATCATATGCACTTATACCAGCAACATTTTCAAATGTGAGCACTAAAGAAAAAAGAGAAGAAATGGTTCTCATGACAAGATTTCCATTTTCTTTCTATAATGAGTTGTTTAAAATTGTGAGGATTCTTAGATCCCCAGATAAAAGACATTGATTTCATTCAGGCCTGGACTTTTTCTTTTTTCTTTTTTTTCTTGATCTGGACATTGAATAAACACCACCAAACCTCCACTGGTATCATCACAGACATACCCCAGTAGGACCCCTTTCTAAAGTTTTCTTGGCAGATCTATACCTAATCTATTGTAGCAATGATTCTTTTAACACCAGCTCCCTCCCACTACTACTGTTTAGATACCATACTCACCATAGTTCCATACTTTCCACCAACCGCTGAACAATCAAAGTCATGAAGTATGGACAAAGTGAGTCCGGGTACATAAAGTAGAGGAAGGGACTTTTTATTAAACACCTACAATGCATACCAGTGTCATTATAAGCATTTGACATTGTATAAAGAAATTTAATGCTTTGAACAATGTCGTAATATAGTTTTCATTATTACTGACATTTTTTTCCCACAGATGAAGAAACTGAGCCCCAGAAAGTTTAAGCTAACATCTAAGATTACAGCAAGTAGTAAGTGATGTGTCAGGATTCAAATCCAGCACTCTCTTTCCAGAGCCAAGACTTGTAACTATTATCTATGCTATTACTCTCATTAATAATAGTTAACATTAACTCATCACTTTCTAGATCTTTCCTAAGTGTTTTGTAGAAGTGGCGTCATAAGTTGCCATGTCTCTTCAAGGTGTTCAGCAGACTGAGAAAGAATCTTCCTGGATATTCAAGTCATGTTAAAGTGGTGGAAACTGGTGTAGTCACCAATATATTTTTCCATCATGGACTTTAGGAATAAAAGGGCAAAAATGGGGGGGTAGCTGTATGAAAAAAGTGCCTTTGGTTTACATCCTCCAAATCTTGAGGTTAACCATGTCCTTTACAAAGCTAGAAAAATAGTACAAGATTAATATTTCGATTCACGATGATTTGCTGTTCTGTTAATAATTGTTGTATACTACTTGGCAACCCCTTCTTACATGCCCAGTTTAATATTTAAATATGAAAAGAAAACAACTTTGGGCCATCTGAATGAAAACTTAATATGAATGCAATGCGGGGGTGCCTGGGTGGCTCAGTGGTTTGGGCCTCTGTCTTCAGCTCAGGTCATGGTCTCGGGGTCCTGGGATTGAGCCCTACATCGGGCTCTTTGCTTGGCAGGCAGGCTGCTTCCCCCTCTATCTCTGTCTGCCTCTCTGCCTGCTTGTGCTCTCTCTGTCAAATAAATAAAATCTTAAAAAAAAAAAAAAAGAATGCAATGCGATTCCTGTTCTCTGCTCTTTAAACTGAGATTATTCAAAAATGTTTTAAATCATTGAGTTCAGATCTTTGATTAAATTATAATTGGAGGGCACCTGGGTGGCTCAGTGGGTTAAGCCGCTGCCTTCAGCTCAGGTCGTGATCCCAGGGTCCTGGGATCGAGCCCCGCATCGGGCTCTCTGCTCCGCAGGGAGCCTGCCTCCACCTCTCTCTCTGCCTGCCTCTCTGCCTACTTGTGATCTCTGTCTGTAAAATAAATAAATAAAATCTTAAAAAAAAAATTATAATTGGAATGAGGATGTGGGTAAGAAATCTCAACACATAGAGAGAAACAGGTAGCTAGCAATATACAAGGATTAAGCATTGCTCTTAAGGAAAGAAAACAGTTTTCATTGCTTTCACTATATTAAACACTTAGTAGAAACTTGCTGAGTACACATTAGGAAGATTGAGGTTCTCAGTGTCTGAGCATGAGTGAGCCAAGATGGGAGAAGAACTTGTATGCGTGAGAAAGTAATAGCGATGCAGAGCACCTGAATTTGGTAGCCTAACAGAAGTAGCAAAGGACATCAGCTTAGAGAAAGAGGCCCAAGGAGATGGTGACAAGCTGAGATCTAATGAAGCAATATAATTAGTAAGAAATGCTGTTTGGCATGGAAGACCTGATAAATTTTTAGGTTAGTGGTTTCTATTTGAATTGAAAATTTGGGGGTGCCTGGGTGGCTCAGAAGGTTAAGCCTCTGCCTTCAACTCAGGTCTTGATCTCAGGGTCCTGGGATCGAGCCCCACATCAGGCTCTCTGCACTGCCGGGAGCCTGCTTCCACCCAACCCCCCACCGCCTGCCTCTCTGCATACTTGTGATCTCTCTCTCTGTTGAATAAATAAATAAAATCTTTTTAAAAATCTTTAAAAAAAAAAAAGAAAGAATTTTTTTTCTTCCTTGAGCATGAATTATCCTTTGCTTCCCTGTGGTGTCAGTAATATGCAATAACCTAATATGAGTAATAATGTAGGAAAATGAAGGGAAAAATCAGGCTGACTGGGTCTGGCATGATGGTAGTAAGAAAAGTCGAGAGTGAGGGTGAGAAAGGATGAAAATGGTGAAGCTGGATGGAGGAAGCATCCTGTAGAGCATTGCAAGCCCTGTGCAAGTGACCAGGGACATAAAGGTGGCCCCAGAGAGTTAGATCAATTGATCTATATACCTTTCTAAGAGTCAAGAAAGAGGAAGGAAGGAAGGAAGGAAGGAAGGAAGGAAGGAAGGAAGGAAGGAAGAAAGGAGAGAGGGAGGAAGGAAGGGGAAAGAAAGAAAGAAAAAGAAAAAGGTAGGAGAGAAGGTTATTGTGGCTAGGAAATATTATTTTAACAAAGGGGCTACAAAGGATGATAAAAACTCCCCTACCTCATGCTCACCCCAGGAATAAATATAGAAAACACCCAAAAAACAACTGCAACTCACAGAGCAGATAATTCCCACAGTAGTTACTGCATCAAAAGAGAGACCTTGATCCCAAACTAGAAATATGATAATCATGTTACCATTTTTTCTCTAATAAAAACAATGAACTCAATTTACTGGTTTTAATCAAAACAGTGGAAACAATTATTACATTAGGCCTGTAACTGTTTAGTTTTGTCTGCCAATAACAAATAGTAGTATCATGTACGTGAAGGAAAGGAAACCAATTTTAAACAGAGTTGACATTTTTTAAGTCTGGCTGGGCACCAGCGTTCATTTAGTGACTAGGATGCCCATGAGCACATGCGTACAGAGTCACAAGAATACATTTTTTAACTGAGGGTGGGGACATTTTAGGCCTGTTAGATAAAATAGACTCATACAAAGCAAACAGTTTCTATCTAGTAGATAAGAGAAAGGGAGAAGTACATACAATAATACTGTTATATTTACAAGGTCATTAAACCAGGGCATATAGACAAAAAAACACAGCTTTAAATCATTGATAGTTAAAAAAGAAAAAGAAAGAAAGACAGACAGAGAGAGAAGGGAAGGGAAAGAAAGGGAACAAAGGGAAAGGAAAGAGGAGGAGAGAAAGAACTTGTTATCTGCAAATGTGCATTTTTTCAAGGTTCAGTAGCAAGGTGAAGAATAGGCCAAGATAATACATAGAACTTGCTGAATAGACTTGCTGAACTCTACATATGTATTAGAATTGCAACTCTTAGACTTCACCCACAGTTTTTAGTCTGTTCAGCCTGTTATAACAAAACTACTACAGACTGGGGGCTTCAACAGCAGACATTACTTTCTCACAGTTTTGGAGGCTGGAAAATCCAAGATCAAGGTGCCAGCAGAGCCCATGTCTGGTCAGAACCCACTTCCTGGTTCACAGATAGCTCTTTGCTGCTGTGTTCTCACATGGCACAAGGGGCAAGAGAGTTCTCTGGGGTCTCTTTTACAACGCACTGGGTCTTTCTAACCCTCCATGAGGGTTCCATTTTTATGACCTAATCACTCCAGAAGGCCGTGGCTCTTAGTACCATCACGTTGAGTGAGGGTCATGGTTTCAACATGTGAATTTTAGAAGGACACAAACATTCCATTTAGAACAGATGATGACACATGAACAGACATCAGAAGTTATCAGTCAGTTTCTAGTGAAAGAACAGGCAGGTGAGTCAAGGGCTGACCTACCAGGGAGAATGTGACTGCCCATAGCATGGAAGTAAAACTGGTAACTGGCTATAATTTAGCAAGGAACCAGACCTTTCCTAACTCACTGAAAACACAAGCCACTCAGTAGGTATTATTTTTCCTGAAGTTTCATTATCATTTCACAATGAGGAATTGCTTCCAGGCCTGTGTCCTGGCCCTTCCTTTACTCTAGTGACTGAATGTTACTCAAGATGCAGTTTCTGAATCTTTTAAGAGAGTGTTGAGTACTCATATCATCAGGAAGATACACACTTTCTTTCCTGGGCTTCAAATATCATATGTCAGAAGTTTCGTATTCATCAACCCTGGAAAGAATTTGTGTTTCTTCTTAGTATATAAGACCTATGTCTCACACGTCTCCTACACATGTGATTTGGAGATGAAGAACTAGTTCATAATAATTTAAATTTTATTTTACAAATTCATAGCCACAAAATGCTAATGCTGCAGGCCTTGTCTCTGCTGCTGTGATATTCAGAACAAATTATGCATAACTACTTGGAAGACAGATTTGGTAGCTTTTTTTTGTTCATATGTATAAAATTAAACATATACTTGTCCTGTGACACGATAATTCTACTTCTAGGTATTTCCCAACAAAAAATAAGAGTATGTGCAGTTCCCCCAAAGACTTGTTCACGGGGCGCCTGGGTGGCTCAGTGGGTTAAGCCGCTGCCTTCGGCTCAGGTCATGATCCCAGGGTCCTGAGATCGAGTCCCGCATCGAGCTAGCTGCTCAGCAGGAAGCCTGCTTCCCTTTCTCTCTCTCTGCCTGCCTCTCTGCCTACTTGTGATCTCTCTCTGTCAAATAAATAAATAAAATCTTTAAAAAAAAAAAAAAGACTTGTTCACAATAATTATAGTAGCTTTATCTCCAATTTCAAAAAGTATAAACAACCCAATACCATGTGGTACATTCATACAAGAGAGTACTATTTAACAATAAAATCAATTCATAAATAGACCCATTGATAAATCTCACAGACATTATGCAGAAACAAGTCATACCCAAATGAGTACATGTTGTATGATTCAATTTATATGAAGCCCTCAAACAGGAAAAATTAATCTATGGTGAAAAAATAAGAGTATATGTCTCATGGGATGGGTTCTATTTGGAGAGGTAAGAGAATTTCTGAGTAATGGATTCTGTTAATTGCTCACATGTCTTCTTTCTAATAAAATATTTTTCTTTTCTATTTTTAATTTACTTACTTACTTATTGTTATTTCTATGATTCCTAGTTCCAAAGACTGATCTTAGTGACTGTAATTGTTGAAAGGGCCACTCATTTCACGTGGACCAAACATGCTTAAAAAGGGAATGGTTGTCCTAGCTTGGGCTAGAGCCTTCTCTCTTGCTCTTCCACTGGACATGAACAAATAAATATGACTGTTTTAAGAATATGAAGGGAACCAATATCAAAATGAAGTCTACAAGTGGGATGGAGATGTAGAAAAAACTCAAATTTTTGGTCATAGGCCAAATCATTAACTCAGCCAACTCTGGAGACGGCCCTAGTCTGTACTTCTTCATACTGGAATCTTTACATTTTCTAAACTTTACAGCAATATGAGTGAGATATTCTGCTGCAGACAGCCAAAGCATGCTAAATGGAATAGCTCCATTTTTCATCTGAGATTTCTGTTAAATTATTTCACTAAAAATATTCTGGAATTTGGGTTTCTATTTTGTATTTCCTCATGCAAGATTTCCTCAACTTCAAGGAACTTTCTACACTTCAGAATTTTAGATTATAGCCTGACCGAACAAATCTTTAGATAAGAATGGGGGAAATTTTATCTCTATAGCCCCAAACCAGCTTCTAAATGCAGTTTTCCTTGTCTTTGAAAATCATATCTCCATACTTCCAATTGCTCCTGCCAAAATCTTTAGAAATATCTTTGACTTTCTTTTACACCCCCCAAACAACCCATCAGGAAGTCTTTCTACTTCTGTGTCCAAAATATTTCCATATTGTTATATGTAGGTGAATGTTCTTATCCTTGGGAGTTATACACTGAAGTATTTAGGAGTGACATATTATGATTTTTCTATAAAATAATTTTAAATGAGTTGGACTAAAAAAGAAAACAGTTGGATGTGTATATATATACTTACATAATTACATTCTTACATAAATGGCTGTGTCAGGATTTATGACCTGATTTGTCTGACTTGGAAGCCATTATGCTAAATACTTAATAGAATACTTTCCTTGTCCAGGTAAGATGTGATGAGGCTAGGAATTAAAGTAATAGAAATGTGACTGGAAAGAAGAGGCTTGATTTATCATTGGCAAATTTTGAAGAATAATTAGATAAGAAAATAAAAGATAAGTTAATGTTAAAGATGGCCTTAATGTTTTAAACCAGAGTGATTATAACATCATTGACAGAGATCTCAGGAGCAGAAGGATTAAGAGTATGGCAGTTAGGTTGATAATGATTTAAAACATGTTTCTCAAAATTTTCATTCCTGATGAAGTAGAATATAAATTACAGTAGGGCAATTGGAGAGGAAAGGTGAGAATGAAGAAATGGAAGAGAATAGCTTGAGATATATTAATAGGTTATATAGAGAAAGATATAAAATATAAAATCACTATTGCTCAGATAATGTACTTGTGCTGTTGTGAAGAGGAAAACCACAAATCTTTTCTCTGAAATATTGTTTATAAGATGTACTACAAGTGGCCTGAATAGAATAAATGATCAATATAATATTTGTGGCTGATGATGATGTTTTGGAGGAAATATCTATATTCAATATTTCTTCAAAAAAACATTTTGAGCACAAAGCTTTACATTTTTTTCCCCTCCTCTAAGAAGCCTACATTCTAGCCTTAATTTCTGGGCAGTATATCTGTAGTGATTAGGTTTAACCATTTTAGATTTACTAAGTTAATTTATTGCTCAGCCACAGTGGTGGGTCATATTCCCTCGGCCATAGGAAGCAAGAAGGTACACCAAATGCTATTTCCACACACACTGGTGTCAATGTGCCCTTCTTAGTCAAATATGACATACATTCTGGCTCTTGAACTTGCTTGCCCAGGTCCATCTGCCATGATGGCAGCATGCCCATTCATGAGATGCTCTGCCAGGTTTATCTGGACAAAGGTACGGCCAAGGAGAAGTTAGACAGGGAGTTCATTTCACATGCAAATGTACATATGAAGGTAATAAAATGTGCCTGATCTTTGAAGGCCCTACATTGGAACTGTGAACACTGAAAACATTTCCCATCACTTGATCAATATAGCAATAGCCTTCAAAAGTCTTGAAGATCCAGTTTTCCCTAATGTGTTAATCACAGATCACTTTACTTAAATGCAGGAACTAACTGCTGACTCTTCCGCACATCACTTTGGACTTTAAGAGTAGCAAGTCCTTGTAAGAGGAAAATTTATATAATAAAATAAAGGTTATTATGTAAAATTAGTAATGTTGTAGAAGAGTAAGATAAAACTCAATAATCACAGTCTTCTTGGCAGTGTCAAGAGGATAGTGTTAAACTAGACATTCTACATTCTACATCCTTTAGCTTACTCATTTTGCCATTCATAATTGTATTAGTTCCTCACTTTATTTTTCTATCATATGAGGTCATAGGAATTCCACCACTAGACATATGTCACAGGATTTATAATGAAAGTACAGGGGCGCCTGGGTGGCTCAGTGGGTTAAGCCGCTGCCTTCGGCTCAGGTCATGATCCCAGGTCCTGGGTTTGAGCCCCATATCGGGCTTTCTGCTCAGCAGGGAGCCTGCTTCATCCTCTCTCTCTGCCTGCCTCTTTGCTTACTTGTGATTTCTCTCTGTCAAATAAATAAATAAAATCTTTAAAAAAAAAAAAGAAAGAAAGTACAACATTCACTTGAGTAATGTTTTACTGGAGCATCTAACTGTCTGAGAGATAATCAGCATCCCCTTTTCTTTAAGGAAAAAAAAGGAGGTTCTTTACGGTGTTTGGATATAACAATTATATAGGTAGCCAATTACCAGAAATAAGTCTTTATTGCAGACTATTCTGTTTTCAGGATAATATTTTATCATTTGACTAAATATCCATCAGTTTCTGCCAAGTTATAGGTTTCACTTATTTAACTAACACTCTTTTATTTAACTATTATTTCTCTGGTGACTATAAAATTCACCAGAAGATATTAGGGCACCAAGCAATTTTCACTTTCAGACCTACAGATACTTACCTCCCGCCTTCCTACTACCCAGTTTCTTTTCATACTTCAGAGAACCTTTTCTGATCTAAGTGGCTTCTTTAATTATATCACTCCATCTTACCGATTTTTTTCAAAGCACTAATTATTATTTAAGCATATATTTATTTATTTGCTTGTTAATTATATCTCTCTAAATAGGTTTTAGTTTCCATATCTAGGGTTGATGTCTATTTTAATTCACCAGTTTATGTGCAGCATCTAACCCGGTGTATTATGCTCAATAATTATTTTGAATGAATACATATAGGAATAAAGATGATCTTATATTAAGAAATTTTAATGATTCTCCTGTCTTTCAATGTTCAAAATTGCTGTATTACTTCAGGATTCTTAATTGTAGATAACAAAGTCCATTCTAGTTGATTTAAGCAGAAGAGCCTTTATTGTAGTGTGTTACTAACTCTTAGAATTTGGGGGAAGTCCAGGGAACTAACTTGATACTAAACAGCCAAAAATGACCCAACTAGAAGATATGCCTAACATTATCACCAGAGATATCACTGATGCTTTGTCTGACTGCTGTTTAACAGTCATGAAAACCAAATGCTCATACATTCATACAGCAGGATCTTCTTACATATAGAAGTAAAAGGCCTCCAAGACTATTTTTCATTTGTCCCAAATGTTTATTTTTGCCTTCCTAGTCTCATACTTGTGTATCTATTTAGTGGAAGAAAGTCTCATTGGAATCCTAATGCATTGAAATCTAATAAATATGGTTTTTAGTTATTTTAGACTCTGGCTTAAAGGAAGGTACACTATGAGAGAGACAATAGGCATTGAATGAGGCCAATCTACAATGTTTTCCACAGTCTCTGTGGTTGAAATGGATGTAGTGCAATAAAAAAATGGAAAGAAAGCCAATGCAGCTGAGGTACAACGAAGGTAACTTTTCACTCTATGTACATCTTCTCACTAAATTCTCACCACAGTCCTCTAAATCAGGCAATCAACTATTTAAACCCATCTATTTGACTCCAGAACTGAGTACCTAAAAATTTACCTGTATTTCTTGTATTATTATTACTAAATTGGACAGCACAAACACTTAGAAATTACTTCCATGTTATATAAAAATATAGAGACAAATAGATGTCTTGGGATGTTAATAACTTTAAAAAATTCCCCTTACCTTTTTTTCCAGTCCTCTAGTTGTCCTTTATTTTAGGATCTAAATTTTTAAATCTCCGTTATTGCCCATTTGTAAGCCCTGAGTAGTCCCACATGATTCCAGAAAATGAGCTGTCAATGTTAGTTTGTCTTGTGGGAAACAGTCCAAAAGTATCCTGTTGGTCTACTTAAACTCAGTCATGCATAATTTACTGGATAATCACTAGCATCCTAATCAATATCTCTATCTACCTACTCACTAATCCACTTCAGGAACTATGTGATTTAACATGAAATAGACTCAGAACTAGCCCTTGGCAAAATTGAAATCTGTCTGTGGTATCTTCACTTTTCTCTTCACAAACTATCTTTCCCCAAACTCAGACTATTATTCTCATAAAACTTAAAGCAAAAAAGGACTTTGAAGTGATTTTTTTGAAGTCCTCTCTCTTAATATGAGGAAATCAAGGCTTATAAGGAGTTATTGGCCTAAGGCCATTAAATTAAACAATGACAAGGTCAAAGCTAACATTCTTTTTAAATTATTAATTTATTTAGTTTAGAGAGAGCAAAGGAGAGAGTGCATGCACGCATATATGCAGGGGTGAGGGGCAGAGGGAAAGAATCTTCAGGAGACTCTCTGCTGAGCACACAGCCCAACCCAAGGCTCCATCTCACAACCCATGAGATCATGACCTGAGCCAAAACCAAGAATTGAACTCTTAACTGACTGAGTTACCCAGACACCACTGTCTAGAGCATTCTAATTCCACATTCTATAACACTGCCCCTGGTCCCTCTCTAAAATGTTCTAGGATTGTCTGTGTGAGTCCTGGTTGGCTCTACGACACAGCTCACCAGTTTAAAAAAGAAAAAAGGAAAAAAATAAATAAATCCCTGCCAGTGGGTGATGGGATAAGTAAATAAAGTTCTACCCATTCCATCTATTTCCAGCTGAAGAAATACACATTTGCCTTAAAGCAGCCTGGGATACTAAAAAATAAAAAATAAAAGAAAAATAAAAGAAAAAAAGAAATCATTGAGTTGCTAGTCTATCTCTGGAACTAATCAGCTCTTATCTTGGGCAAATAATTTTATCTCTCTGGGAATTAGAAGTAAATTATTTAAAAAACAAGATGTTGGAATTGATGGCCTTTAAATTCTCTCCCAGCTTAAGAAATTGATGAAACAGTGGCATTGCTGTTAAAATAATGACCTCAGGCCAATGATGGCAAATCAACATTATGTGTATGACAACCATTTATCTCAGTTTGACAAAGACAACGTTTGTTTACACCTGTTGTCCCCATGTAATCAAACACTTTCATTCTCAAAATCCTTCCAGCTTTAAAGATAAATTGTAAAAATAACCTTATATGTACACATAGGAGAGATCTATACCAAGTCAGACTGATATATCTATATACTATGTAAAATACTGATGATAGTACAATCATTTCTACACTTACAAGAGCAAACTTGCTATCTTGCACACTTTTGGACACTATGCCATTCCAGAAATACAGTGTTACTGCTAAAAGGATGATCTCTTAAGTCGTATTGCCGGATTCAAACCGTATTATTATTCCCAAACAAATATATGAGGTAGCTCATATTCGATCTATTTTTACAGACTCTCATCTGAAGTTTCTGGGAGGTTTAAAATCTTACATAAAAGGTGACCTATTTTCCTTCATTCAACTTTCTAATGAGCTCCACTATTCCTTGTCATGGGACTTACAGATTCCACTCCCATTGTCTCAATCACTCTTCCCGTCAGTTTCCAAATGGCTGCCTCCATTACCACTCAGAGTCTCAGTTTAAATGTCCCTTCTTCAGAAAAGTACTGTCTGATCCATCGATACCAACTGAGCTGCAAACCCCAAATCCTATTACTTTCTGTCCCATCACTCTATTCTTCTTCTTCATAGCATGGATCTCAATGTTCAGTTATATTGATTTGATTGGTTGCCACCTGGTACCCATTTCTCCACTAGACGAGACACTCAAGGAGGTCAAGAATTTAGTCAATCTTCTTCATTACATATAGAAAGTATTAAACACAGTACCTAGAGCACAGTTAGCAGTTTAATAAATTTTTTAACAGAGTTTGGGTACACATTTGTTCAATGAATAGACAACTTGTAAGTGCCTAATTCAGGATTTACATCCACATTTATTCTTCTCAGGTTTGGCCCACACTATACAGCATGTTTTGTTGGTGCCTTCATTACACCACACCTTTATGTTAGTTGATTCATTCAAGAAATCCTATGGAGGGGCACCTGGGTGGCTCAGTGGGTTAAAGCCTCTGCCTTCGGCTCAGGTCATGATCCCAGGCTCCTGGGATCAAGTCCCGCCTCGGGCTCTCTGCTCAGCAGGCAGCCTGCTTCCCTCTCTCTCTGCCTGCCTCTCTGCTGGTTTGTGATCTCTCTCTCTCTCTCTCTCTGTCAAATAAATAAATAAAATGTTTTAAAAAAAGAAAGAAATCTTGTGGAACCATTAGAAAAGCAGTAGAACTAAGCTTGCAACTAGATTCCTTAAAACACAATTCCTAGTCAATCCTCTAGTCTATCCACACACAGGACAAGAAATAGTTGTATGAGGTTTAGTCACATGAAGATGCATTTTGTAGGTCAATATCAGTTAAATAATTTCTAGCCCAGAAGAATTATTCATCTCTTTATAAAGATGTCTCTTCTTGGGAAGAGTCAATTTTCCATTTCATAAATAGATATATATCTAATATGGCTAGAAAAATAAAATGATTTAGAGGCAGAGAATGAACTAATAAATAGGAGCAAAAGGAAATTCTGCATAAGTGGGAATATATCACAAGTCCCTGGGAATAAACAAAAAAAATGCATTTTTCTAAATCTTGTTTGATATTTTACATCTGTGAAAATAATATTGTTATGAATTTTAACTTCGCTTTGCTTTATCCTGATCCTGATTTGTTTAAGTTAGATTAAGAGACAATGTCTGCATTAATATTGCATTCACATAATAGAAAAATCATTACTTCATAAAAGACTAAAATGAATTAAGGCAATTATATATGAATAAACAGTATTTTATGACTGAAAATGAGTAATATGTGAGATTACCTATTTTTAGCAAACATTACTTTTGGTCCTCTATTTTTTAGTAGGCAGTTGGCAACCTAGTTTCATGGTCTCCCAGGGACTGGGGTTCTTTAACTAAAGATTAATTTAGATACTGCCCCTGATTCCAGTGTTTAAGACAATTTATTTCTACATTTTCTCTAATCCTCTACATCATACTTAGTTTAGATCTTAGCATCTTGAATGCTGTATGTTTTATATTTTAAACAGATAATTGAATAAAATTGCAACTAAGAATTAATTACATCTTTGAAATTATCTCTCTCCTTCCTGTTCTTCCATGAATCATACACTGGAAGAAATATCCTCTGCAGGATGGGAAGATTAGCAGGAGAGTCTGTTTAGTCAGTTTTCACATTAACAGGCAGGCAAGTTGAAATTACTCCCCAGACTTGATTTGGCCTGCAGCCAGATGGTTGATACAGTTAATAGAGAAAACATCTGTTTACCCTAATGTGTTAGTTTACTGTGCTTGGAGGCCATCAACATGAGCTGCTGTGAACAGGTCTTATGAAAGGAGTGAATAATATTTTTTCATTTGGAAGTCAATAATGGATAGAGGAATCTTGTTTTATAGTCCCCACATTACACCATGCTCAGACACTGAAGATAAAGAATTACAGATAAACCAGGGACCACACCGTGTGCTCATTAATACTAAATAAGTATTTCCCTTCTTTCAGTTCTGAGTGAAATCAAAAGACTTTATATTCTTATGCAATTGGGTAAAATAAAACAATTAATAAGAAAAACATATACACTACATGGGGCTAATCAGCAAATTCAACAAAATCACCTATTATTTAATTCTGTGACTTCTTCTGTAATAGCCTTAGAACATCAGCCTGGAATATTTTTGCATCTGAAAGAAAAATGTCTAATTTAAATGTTTTCAGAGGCCTCCTCAAATTCACTGGCAGTACCAGAAAGGCATCACTGTGAATAGAGGTAGCCCTGCAACTGTATAATTGTGTGAGAAAAAGAAAATGGAGTATCTCCTCAAACACTTGGAAATAACATGTTCAAAGAAGTTCTTATGAAGGTCATACTGTGACCAAACTCCTGTACTATCTTAGGTAATTATGCAAACCTTCATAAATAATTATTAGTTATTGAAGTACAAGGAAAACAAGTTTGAGTTTATATGGAGAAGGTCATTACTTAAATGTAGACCGTCTCATTGCTTTGTGGGATAGGCTAATGAAAAATGTACTTGCTCACCACAGCAAGAATCAGGGCATGAACTAAAGTCATAAAACTTTTATGGAGCCTTTCCACAGATACCACATTGCTTTCTTTGCCTTTGCTTTTTGCAGTACACTTGATAGGAAAAAGCTAAGTGCAGTACTAACATTTCAAAAGGACTGCTCAAACTTAAATTATTTTGCTTCGAGGCTGAAGCAAAGAGTCCTTCTGACAGTTTTACTGACTGCAGGTTTGGTGGGAGGTAAAGCCACGCTTCATGTACTGTTGCAAGTATGAAGTATAAATCAGGTTTCATAAATATGCCCATTTGGTGTACTCAATTGACTGTAAAATAATTATGCTCTGCTGTGTAATTGTTGTGCTGTGGAAGAAAGCAGGACTTCTAAACATTTAACAGAAAATGATTATGCGACCTGAATTAAGACTGTATTTTCTCCCACCATCTTCTGTAGTGCAACAAAATCACTTTGTAACAACTTCATCTTAAATCTATAGGGTGCAAGCCTACCAAGGCATTAGGGGTTGTTTTTCTTTCTGTGTTTTTTCATAATTGTTTCTGGGTGTCTATCTATCCTCTTGTCCTCAATTTTAGATCCAGAACATACTGTAGCATGTTTTGGTGAAAGTATCGGGAATTTCATTTACTCTAGCAGCATCTTACTAACCAACTAAGGTGTGAGATGCAAGCTTTGGGGAGAAAATATTTATATTAGCTAAAATATTTTGTTTAGTCCTTTTGTTCTGCTTTTAAAAAAGATAAAAACCTTATCCTGGAAATTTGATAGTTTATGTTTCAAAGACTACTCTTCATCTGGGAAACTTTGGACATATTACCAATATAAACATTTCAGATACACCTTGAAATGTATGCCCAAAGGTAGATAGCATCCATTTACCTATCACGATATAACCCAACAGAAATGTTCAAACTCTGTGCATTTTATTTTTCCAGATATTTCTATTGAACTAAGTAGGGAAAAAATGACATTAGAGGGGCGCCTGGGTGGCTCAGTGGGTTAAGCCGCTGCCTTCGTTCGGCTCAGGTCATGATCTCAGGGTCCTGAGATCGAGTCCCACATCAGGCTCTCTGCTCAGAGGGGAGCCTGCTTCCCTCTCTCTCTCTCTCTCTCTCTCTGCCTGCCTCTCTGTCTACTTGTGATCTCTCTCTGTCAAATAAATAAATAAAATCTTTAAAAAAAATGACATTAGAAAATGAATGCGAGTTTTCAGTTATACAATGTTCTGTTCTGTCTTGTTTCCTGTTTATATGATCAATAAGAACTCATTGTATAAAACATATGGCAAGTTACCCACAATCCTATTGTTAATATTCCTATTTGCCAAATGTATATTTTAATATGAAATATTTTTCCCCCATCAAATCATCAGGTTCTGAACATTTGCCAGTCAGTATGTGGTCATGTTTCTCAGTACACTAGCAATGGGCTGAAAGTGAACCATAGTGTAGCATGCCCTAGTTTATAAATGCTATAATATGGGTATATTAAAGTCCCTTCAGAAATGTTATTTCATTCCCTAGCCTTTCATGCCCAAATTTGCCATATATTTTTATATTTTTCTCATGAATCTAGAAGAGGAAAAGAGTAACATGTGATCTCTTCTGTCCATCATTGTTAGTTTCCTTTAAAAAAAATAGAATTCTCTCCAGCTTACGTTTATCAACTCTATTTTGTGGTATCTATTATGAGTTGCTACCAGTTGCAACCAATATTATATACAAATCTCAGGGCTCTGACATTTAATTGCTCCATATATGAAAAACCAATCTCAATCTTTATCTTATTTGTAGTAGCTGAAGAATCTTGGAATGTTTAGGGTGAAGCCATTATTTCATATCTAGGTTCCTTCAAAGACCATCACAATTTATGGGATGGTGCTTTGAAGTTTAACTTTTTTCTACTTGTCCTTTGAATTTTCAGAGGCCAAGCATTTAATATTTCTTTAATCCAAAGCCAAAATGACTTCCTGCTCCAGTGCTGGCCTCAATTATGGTGCTAGAAAATTATCTTCTCTTAATTAAAGGACCTGCAGTGCTATCATGGAGCACTGAACATTAAATTTCAAGAGGAGGGATGACCATCTTCAGGTAAATGTAAAATACTGTTTTTATATGATTTCCAGCAAGGTTTCTGAAATAAAGATCATTTCTGAGTACATGAATATGTAAATAACATGTGCAAATATCTAGAAATCATCTAATTAAAAGGACAGAAGCTAGAGAGTCAAAAGAGGATAGAGGCAACAAACCAGTTCTAATAGTAAGTTACTTTACTTATATTGAATGTGTTATTTTTCTGGAAAAGGAGGATAACACTAGACTAGATTTCAGGAAAGTTATTAGAATAATTTGGTGATAATGCAACATTGCTCCTCATTTAGACATCATTTAATAATTCGTAGAAAGCTTACAATATGCAAAGTATCATCTGGTATTAAATGGCTGGTTCACCGATTTTCCTATATATTATTCCCTTAGGTGAAACATTTGTTTTTAGAGGCATCTTCATTCTTATAATCTCAGTTCTTCAGTAAAGTTCTATTAAGTATATTCATGTTCAGTATTTCTGTTAGAACAGTACTCTCCTATGAAATTTCTGTGATTATGGAAATGTTCTATAATCTGTACTGTTCAATATAGTAACCCTTGGGACATGTAGCTATTATGCATTTGAAATGTGGTTAGTACAAATAAGGAACAGAATGTTTACTTTCTTTTAATTAACCACAATTTAAATTTAAATAATCACATGGTGACTAGTATTATAGCAGATAGTGCAGAGTTAAAAGACAGCCATACAACTCTGAAAAACAATCTGAAGGATTTGAAGAGGTGGGGGGGTGGGAGGTTAGGGGAACCAGGTAGTGGGTATTAGAGAGGGCACAGATTGCATGGAGCACTGAGTGTGGAACAAAAACAATGAATACTGTTATGTTGAAAATAAATTTTAAAAAAAGATTTAAAAAAAAAAAAAGACAGCCATACAAATTCTCAGCAAATCATGCAGGCATGATCCTTTAGAAAAATCAATAATATATTTTCTGTGTGTTTAAAGACCCGTCTATATGCTGCTTACAAGAGACCCATTTTAGAGCTAAAGACACCTGCAGATTGAAAGTGAGGGGATAGAGAAACATCTATCATGCAAATAGATGGCAAAAGAAAGTCAGCGTAGCAATACTTACATCAGACAAAATGGACTTTAAAACACAGACTGCAACAAGAGAAAAAAGAAGAGGACTATATAATAATAAAGGGGTCAATCCAACAAGAAGATACCATTGTAAATATTTATGCTCCCAACATAGCATCCAAATACATTAAACAGTTAATAACAAACATAAAGGAACTAATCAATAATCATAGAATTCTGTAGGGGAATTTAACACTGTTTCTCCATCAATGGACAGATCATCCAAACAGAACTACAAGGAAACAATGGTTGTGAATGACATACTGAAACAGATGGGCTTAACAGATATATTCAGAACATTCCATCCTAAAACAGCAGAATACACATTCTTCGCAAGTGCACACATAATATTCTCCAGAATATATCACATATTAGCCCACAAAATAAACTTAGATTCAAGTATATCAAAATCATACCAAGCATATTTTCTGACCACAACACTATGAAATTGGAAGTCAACCACAAGAACAATTCTGGAAAGACCACAAATACATGAAGCTTAACTAACATCCTACGAAGCAATGAATGGGTCAACCAGGAATAAAAGAAGAAATTAAAAAGTACGCGGAAACAAATGAAAATGAAACACAATAGTCCAAAACCTCTGGGATGCAGCAGAAGTTCCAAGAGGGAAGTTTATAGCAATACAGACTACTTCAAGAAGCAAGAAAAAGCACAAATAAACAACCTAGCCATATACCTAAAGGAACTAGAAAAAGAACAACAAACAAACCTAAAATCAGCAGAGGAAGGAAATAAAGATTAGAGCAGAAAGAAATGATATAGAAACTAAAAAACAATAGAATCAATTAATGAAACTAGGAGCCGGTTCTCTGAAAAAAAATCAATAAAACTGATAAACTTTTAGCCAGATTTATCAATAAAAAAAAAGAGAAAGAACTCAAATAAGTAAAATCACAAATGAGAGATGAGAGGTAACAACCAACACCACAGAAATATGAACAATTATAAGAGAATATTATGAAAAACTATACACCAATGAACTGGACAACCTAGAAGAAACGGGATAAAATTGTAGAACTATATAAACTACCAAAGCTGAAACAGAAAGAAGTAGAAAATTTGAACAGACTGATTAGCAGCAAGGAGATTGAATCAGTCATCAAAAAACTCCCAATAAACAAAAGTCAAGGACCAGATGGCTTTAGAGGCAAATTCTTCCAAACACTTAAAGAAGAGCTAATATCTACTCTCTAACTATTGCAAAAAAAAAAAAAAAAAAAAAAAAAAAAATAGAGAAGGAAGGAAAACTTTCAAATCCATTCTATGAGGCCAGCATTACCCTGATACAAAAATCAGATAAAGAGACCACTAAAAGAGAAAACTACAGACTAATATTCTGATGAACATGGATGTGAAAATTCTCAATAAAATACTAGGAAATCTATTTTAACAATCCATTAAAAAAAAATCATTCACCATGATCAAGTAAGATTTATTCCTGGTTTGTAAGGGTGGTTCAACATTCACAAATCAATCTACATGATACATCACATCAATAAGAGAAAGGATAAGAACCATACAATCATTTCAGTAGATTCAGAAAAAGCATTTGACAAAGTACAACAATCATTTGTGATTAAAAACTCTCAACAAAATAGGTTTGGAAGGAACATCCCTCAACATAATAAAGGCCATATATGAAAAACTAAGAGCTAATATCATTCCTATTGGGGAAAAACTGAGAGCTTTCCCCCAAAGGTCAGGCACAAGATAGGGATGTCTACTTTCACCACTTTCATTCCACATAGTACTAGAAGTACTAATCACAGCAATGAGACAACAAAAAGAAATAAAAGAAATCCAAGTCAATAAGGAAAAAGTAAAACTTTCACTGTTTGCAGATAATTTAATATTATATGTAGAAAACTAAAGACTCCACCAAAAAAGTGCTGGAACTGATAAACAAATTCAGTAAAATACAAAATCAATGTACAGAAATCTGTTGCATTTCTATACACCAATAACAAAGTAGCATAAAGAGAAATTAAGGAAACATCCTCATTTACATTGCACCTAAAATAACAAGATACCTAGGTATAAGCTAACCAATGATGTGAAAGAGCTGTACTCTGAAAACTATAGAACACTGGTGAAAGAAATTGAGGGAGACACAAAGAAATGGAAATACATTCCATGATCATGAATTGGAAGAACAAATATTGTTAAAATGTCTATACTACTCAAACCAATCTACAGATTTGATGCAATCCTTATCAAAATACCAATAGCATTTTTCACAGAGCTAGAACAAAAAAATCCTAAAATATGTATGGGACACAAAAGAACCTGAATAGCCAAAGTAATAAGAAAAGAAAGGAAAGGAAAAGAAAAGAAAAAGCTGGAAGTAACCCAAATTTGGACTTGAAGTCATACTACAAAGCTGTAGTAATCAAAACAGTAGGATACTGGCACAAAAATAGACACATGGATCAAAAGAACAGAATAGAACATCCAGAAAGAAGCACACAATTATTTGGCCAATTGATCTTTGATAAAGAAGGACAGAATATTCAATGGGACAAAAGGCAGTCTCTTCAACAATGGTGTTGGGAACTACACGGTAGCTACATATAAAAGAATGAAACTGGAGCACTTTCTTACACCATACACAAGAATAAACTCAAAATGGATTTAAGACGTACATGTGAGACCTGAAACCATAAAAATCCTAGAAGAGAACATAAGGAGTAAATTCTTTGACATCAGTCGTAGCAACTTCTTTCTCGATATCTCCCAAGTAAGGGAAACAAAAGCAAAAGCAACTACTGGGACTACATCAAAACAAAAAGCTTCTGCACAGCAAAGGAAACAATAGTCAAAGCTAAAAGACAACATATGAAATGGGAGAAGATATTTGCAAATGACATATTTCATAAAGGGTTAATGTCCAAAATATATAAAGAACTTATAAAACTCAACACTAACCCCTAAATAATTCAATTAAAAAATGGGCAAAAGAGGGGCGCCTGGGTGGCTCAGTGGGTTAAGCCGCTGCCTTCAGCTCAGGTCATGATCCCAGGGTCCTGGGATCGAGTCCCGCATCGGGCTCGTTGCTCAGCAGGAAGCCTGCTTCCCTTCCTCTCTCTCTGCCTGCCTCTCTGCCTGCTTGTGATCTCTCTCTGTCAAATAAATAAATAAAATCTTAAAAAAAAAATGGGCAAAAGATATAAACAGACATTTCTCCAAAGAAGACATACAGATGGCCAACAGACACATCAAAAGATTCTCATCACCACTTATCATCAGGGAAATACAAATCAAAACTACAATGAGGTACCACCTCACACCTGCCATAATGGTAAAAATCAGTAACATAATAAACAACAGGTGTTGGTGAGGATGTGGAGAAAAAGGGACGCTCTTGCACTATTGGCGGGAATGCAAACTGGTGAAGCCACTGTGGAAAACAGTATGGAGTTTCCTCGAGAAGTTAAAAATAGAACTACCTTATGATCCAGAAATGACACTCTTGGGTATTTACCCAGAGAATACAAGAATACTAATTCAAAAGGATATCTGGTCCCCTATGTTTATAGCAGTGTTACTTATAATAGCCAAGTTTTGGAAGCAGCCCATATGTCCATCAACTGATCAATGGATAAAGAGGTGATATACATATATATAATGGAATATTATCCAGACATAAAAAAAGAATAAAATCTTGCCACTTGCAGTTACATGGATGGAACTAGAGAGTATCATGCCAAGCAAAACAAGTCAGAGAAAGACAAATACTGTATGATTTCACTCATATGTGGAATTTAAAAAACAAAACAAAACAAATGAGCAAAGGGGGAAAAATAAGTGAGAGAGAGGAACAAAACAAAAAACAGATTCTGGAATAGTCTGATGGTTACCAAAAGGGAAATGGGCTGGGGGATGGGTTAAGTAAGTGATAGGGATTAAGGAGTACAATTGCTATGTGGACATAGGGTACTGTATGGAACTGTTGAATTACTATATTGTATACTTTGAAAAATATAACACTGTATGTTGACTAATTAAATTTAAATAAAAACTTAAAAAATATTTTGTGTGTTTAATCATATATGTGCAAGTATACTCCACAGCAGTTACATTTTATTTATTTATTTCATATCATACTATTCTAAACATAGAATTAGAGACAGTTTAAGATTCTCATCTCTGCCTTATCATACTGATACTTCCTTAGAAACTGAGGGGCTCAGCAGAACCAGATTAGATTCTGAACACCTGATCAGAACACTTTTGGATAACATTTTAAACCAGATACCCACATGACTCATTAAGCTTGGGTGAATTTTCATAAAATAAAGATATATTTACCTGTGGTAAAATTTAAAGTACATGTGTTTAAGATAAATTATGCCTGGGAGAGACTAAAACATATCTTATTAATATAAAAAGTCAATTCTTAATTGTTCCCCTCCACCTTTCTTGAATATAAAATACAACCTCAGTGTCTTGGCACTGGCCATTTGCTCCACCTTTTCTCCAAAGTTCCAGGTCTTACGACCTATCTCTTTTAAATCTGCACCAATGTCAACTTCTCAGTGAGGTCAACTCTAACCATTTTATTCAAGAGCAAATCTCTTGCCCCTCAAAACTTCCCTGTTCCCATATCTTGCTTAATTTTTTTTTCCACAGCATTTATTACTTTCTAACATACTATATAATTTATTCAATTTATCCAGCTACTACTTTATTTTTGTGTCCTCTAAATAAACTCTAAATAAGATTCATAAAAGCAAATAATCTGTATCATTTTTTATCACTGATGTATCACCAACTCCAGGACATAGCCAGGTAGTTTATAGCCCTCAATAAATATTAGCTACTCTTCAAAAGACTCAATGCATTGTCTATTTCACAGATTTGTAAAGGTGAAATTTCTCCATAAAGGGCCAGAAGTAAATAAGCTTTACAGGACACACCTATTTTCTGTGGCAATGTCTTTAAAAATAAAAAAGCTTTCTTAGCTGATAGACCATATGAAAACAGACCATGGGTCAGATTTGAACAATGGGCCATAGTTTGCCAAACTTGGTCCAATTTAATAGAGAGATACAACAGAACAATACCCACAAGATGATTAGCCATGGAATTGTTTGTATTTGATATTGTGAAAATTTTTGTGATTATGTGTGTCATGTCCAACTTTTTCTTCAACTAAAAAAGGAAATACAGTTGTGGCAAATTCAGTCAGAATGGCCGGAAAGCAATCTAACTTGGCAGCCTACATCCTTTTCATTCCCCAGTCTACCAGAAAATTGTTATTCTGTCTCTTATAAAACATTAATACTAGAGTCTGGTCCTCAGCTTTTAAATAGATCATGAACTCCACTTAAAAAACCAATAAAGGATATAAGCTCTTTTCTCACCCAAAGTGTGCATATACCCATAATTTTGCATACTGATTTTAAGGGCTTATGAATTAAGCCCTTTTCTAAAGAACCCCTTCTTTTCTCCGTAGATTTGTTGTCTCTGTGGCTCATATTTGCTTTTAAAAGAATATTTACTTAAAAGAATGCAAAAATTTGCTTAAAATGGCCTTTCCTTCCAATGTATTGTTAAATGGTATAGTAGAAAATGTCAAAAGAAATTTAATCAAATACGGTATCTAGTAATTTATCAAATACGTAAAAGTATACATGGCCTGAAATGATATTTCAGGCAAATAATTCCTTGAGTAAACAGGATTTCATTGTAATGGAGAAATGCTTTTTTTCTTTGTTTTTGTTTGATTGTTTTTACTAATCAAGGCCATAGCATCTTTGGACTCCTCTAGGTCATTATTTCATTTTGAGAATTTAAAGTCATAGCATGAACAAAAACAACAGCATAATGTGTCCATATTCTTTCATTACTTTACTGGTATCACAAAGAAATCTAGGAACTGGACTTCTCCTTTCCCTACTTTCCTAACATGAACCATTACTAATTTCATAACAGCAGATTATATAAGAGAGGTGTGCATTGGTAGCCATTTGACCAGTCTCTGAGTTTTCAGTGTTGAGTCTAGGTCTATAATCTTAGATACCATCTAGAGCCACAACTCTCAACCACGGGTAAGGTACTGGTATGCTACATTGGTGAGAGAGGGCCATGTTAACTGATTATTTACTGATGATATTCAAAGCATTACTTTTCCCAAATAATTTACTTTGTAAAAAAAAGTGTTTAAATAAAGCTACTTGTAGTTATTCCTATAATAGTAATTCACTGCCTTTTAGTTGGGAATTCATGAATGAGTAGGATGAGTGGACTCATATGGGCGATTGGAAGTCCTCCCCTGTAACTCCATGGGAATATGTTGATCATGAGCTGTTAACTGTGTTTCTGCAGAAAATAATAAATGACGAGGACCACCGATCTAGAGAAATTATCTTATAGAAAATATATACTCAGTGTCCTTGTTAAGGAAAAATGCTACACATATTCACTAATATTAATGGGCATCCTGTTTAATAATTCCCAAAGATATAAAAAGTAAGCTGATTGCTTAGGCTCGAAAAGTATGAGCTGAAAATTATGCTGTTGCCTGATTAATCACAGTCTATTTACTGAGGCTATGAGGGAGGAAATGAAGATAAAGTTGTGGCAAAGCACAGCCAGTATTAACAATGTCAAGGTCAAATTCACACATTGCTTGGAAATGACAGAAGTTACAATAAGAAGAAAAACTATGACAGATCTAGGATAATGACAATCTTAAAATAGAAATGGATTGCTGCCAAGAAAGAAAAGAGAGAGAGAGAGAAAGAAAGAAAGAAAGAAAGAAAGAAAGAAAGAAAGAAAGAAAGAAGAGAAAGAAAGCGAGCTGATTTTCCTATTTGATGATTCATAAATCCCATTGCCCTTTGGAAAGACATCTCTTAGTCTTCTTTTGTCACATTGTTAGATAAAGAAAAAACAAATTATACCCCATTAGCCAAATACTAGATAATATTAGCAGATCAGAATTTGAGATGCATAAGAGTCACAGAAGGCCCAATAAATTATAGGTAGAGAGGACTGTGAACAAGCTATCTCTTCTCTCTTCCAAATATAATAATTTTTTAAGATCAGAGCGTATATCACATGAAGTTAATAAAGTAGAAAATGATACTATTTACCTTCATCAAGTAATATGTCAAGATATTTATAGCTCAGCTCCTTGGAAATCTGTCTTATTTAGCCTGCTGTTTTGTGTAACATTTTAACAGCCAAAGGCAAATGGGGAACATAAAGCATGTTAGGCCAAGAAAAGTTTTTAACACAGTATTTACTTTATTTACTGATTTCTTAGAAATATTATTCTTATTTTTTCCTGTGGGTGGCACCTGTTAATGTCACAAAAATTAACAAGTAATACTGAGTCATTGGAAATGGGAGAGTTGCATGGTAAATAACTCGGTAAACCACCAAAGGAAGAGATAATTGGCATGATGACTTCAGGAATAAGAGTTGTCATTATTCCACATCTGTCTACAGATGACTGCATGTCCCCAAGAACACCATATCTCAAATAAAGTCTGTTTTTCTGATCATAAAAGGAAAGAATTTGCCATTCCAAATCATATTAATGATTAATTTAGTCTATAGAGGTGGTTAATTTTTAGAGATTGGGGAGGGAAAGAGAATCCTTTTAATCCCATCTTTCCATTGTCCTAGAGGAGTAGATTCTATCTAAACTCAGTAAGAAAAACGTAAATTCACTGTTCCTACCACAAAATAAGAGCTATTTCTTGTTTTATCTGGCATTGTTACTTACAGCAACAATAAAAACAAACACAAAAGCCAATAAATTTAGTCTCTCTTAGTAAAATTATATCAAATCATATAATTATATAACGTTGAACAAATTAAAAAAAACTTATAGTTTGCAGATTTTTTTTTAAAGATTTTATTTATTTATTTGACAGAGATCATAAGTAGGCAGAGAGGCAGGGAGAGAGAGAGAAGGAAGCAGGCTCCCCGCTGGGCAGAGAGCCCGATGGAGGGCTCAATCCCAGGACTCTAAGATCATGACCTGAGCCGAAGGCAGAGGCTTTAACCCACTGAGCCACCCAGGCGCCCCTGCAGATATTTTAAATCATTTAAATTATGTGGCATTTTTTAGCTTCAGTATTTTTTTAGTTAGTTAATCCTCATTGTTAGTTAATCGTCATTACCTGTTCATGGGATAAATGCTTTTCAATACCAGTTTTATAAATGAAATACTGAGATTGTAATGACTCTGGAAAATCCTAACACATAAATAATATTCTGGCAGGTCCATTTGTACTATATAATTTCAGGATTCTATTAATAGTCATGTGATAGCTAAATGCCCATTCATTGGTATTATAAACTTTGTGTGGCTCCACATCTCTTGAGGTGACCCCCCCCCCCCGCCACTACCACCACTGCCACTGTGGGCATTCATTCAATTTTTTGACATAGGTAAATTTTAGAAGTTGTTTTTCTTTATTTGGAACTGTATCTAATTCCTAATTATAATGTTGTCCCTTGGTGTCATAGAGAAGTATAAACTTATTTTTAAATAATGTTTTGGTATATTTGAGCTGCCCACATTGGTGATTGGTAATCAGGAATTTTCTATAAGATTTATTTTAATGTGTACTTTTTTAATATAATGAAACATTTCATTAAAAGCACAAAACTAGGGGCACCTGGGTGGCTCAGTGGGTTAAAGCCTCTGCCTTCGGCTCAGGTCATGATCCCAGGGTCCTGGGATCGAGCTCCCTCATCAGGCTCTCTGCTTGGCGGGGATCCTGCTTCTCCCCCTTCCCTCTCTCTGCCTCCTCTCTGCCTACTTGTGATCTCTGTCTGTCAAATAAAATCTTTGAAAAAAAAAAAAAGCACAAAACTATTTCAAGATATGGATGCCTTCTCTTACATATTTCAGTAACTAGTACATTGTTTGGTTATTATTTAGAGCTGGTTAATTATAACAAATAGTTCCATATTTAAATAATGTTTCAAACACAGCACAAATTTGTTTGTTGCTCACAGGGAATTTCTATGTCAGCAGAAATGTTTTCCTCCACACATTGATCTAGGGATGTGGATTGATGGTGTGTCTGGAACCTTCAACTCATGGCTATAAAAGCTGGTCATGGAAAAAGCATCCAACTGACAAAAAAGGAAGAGCATGTAAGCCTTAATAGAAAGATCTTTTTTTGTAGAAATCACAAATCACTTCCGCTCACACCATATTGGCTAGAACTCAGCCACATGGCCATACCTAACTGTAAAGAAGGCTGAGAAATATGTCTGCCAAGGAAGAAGAGAACAATAATTCTGGTGTGTAGCTGCTAGAATTTACGGCCACAGACATGGGGCAGGCACAGAAATAAAGTGAATTGAATGGAAAACTAGTTCTTTGAATCAGGATTCTCAATGGAGCTTTTTTAAAAAATACAAACGTCTGAACCACTATCCTAAACACTTTATATCTAAATATCCAGCTATGAAGTTAAGGGATCTGTATTTAGTTGCACAGGAACTGTATAGGAAGGGGAATGATTCTATAGGTAATAACTAGACTACTGAGCAGCCCTTATACAGAAATGGCAAGCATTCTCACAGCGCAGACTTAATTATAAGACTTAAGAAGATTTGGTTAAATACTAACTATAATGCAATAGTTGATCTATCTCATTAAAAATACAATAAAATGAATGTTAGACTGAACACTTCAGAAACCCTTGTTTTGCACATATTCTAAATTTCCACCTGTAATAAACACATACTATGCATGACCAAGTATAAACTCTCAGAGGACTTGTTTCTTAATTTCTTTTTCTCCTCTAAGAGTATCTCTGGGGCGCCTGGGTGGCTCAATGGGCTAAGCCTCTGCCTTTGGCTCAGGTCATGGTCTCAGGGTCCTGGGATCAAGCTCTACATCAGGCTCTCTGCTCAGCGGGGAGCCTGCTTCCCCCTCTCTCTCTGCCTGCCTCTCTGCCTACTTGTGATCTCTCTCTCTCTGTCAACTAAATAAATAACATTTTTTTAAAAAGTATCTCCAGCAATAATTAGTACTTCTTGGGATCAATAAATATCAAATGATCAAGTTCTATCATTTGCCCTTTGTTTTGTAATAGGTTTGTGTAGAGGACTAAATATAAATTAATGAACGACTTAAGAACAAGAATAAGTGGCTTTACTTTTTATATCTCTTTGGTTACATTATTTATGTGCAAATCAGGCCTCATTTTTGTTTCTACTCTGCTCTTGTATTCCTCAATCACTTCAGGGCCACCCAATTGGTTTATAACCTGTAATCAATTTAGCCTTTCATTATCCAATGTGAAAACATTTATTCACAAGTGGCAATAAGTCGTACCAAATACTAGACTACACTATACTGCTACTGTGTTCACTGGGTTCTCTGGCCTTCTGTCAGTTAACCAGAATAAATATAGAATCCAGACAGGCATGAACACCCAAAAATGTAATGGTTTTTATTTCTTTTAATTCTTTTAAAGATTTTATTTATTTATTAGATAGAGAGAGAGAGGTGGGGGGGAGCACGCACAAGCCACGCACAAGGAGGGGTGGCAGGCAGAGGGAGAAGGAGAAGCAGGCACCATGCTGAGCAAGGAGCCCAATGCAGGACTTAATCTTAGTACCCTGGGATCATGACCTGAGACAAAGGCAGACACTTAACTGATTGAGCCAACCAGGAGCCCCATATAATGGTTTTTAAATAATACCCAATTATGTATAAGATAAGCCAATGTTCAATTCAAATAATTTTATTCACTATGCTGAAAACCATGAATCATTACCTGGTTTATCTGCAATAGCAACAGTGCGTTATTCAAATTTTCAAAATGATTTTTTAAATTATTTTATTACTATGAGTTCATTTCAAAGCCTCTAGCAGTATTTCTGGACATGGGAACTTTTTACACAAATCTATACTGCTATTTGGATTGGTCCCAAACCTACATAAAGATGGGGTAGGTCAGGTTCTTTCTGAAAACACTGTTAAAATATACTTGTTTCATAGAAATGTGGTATTGATTTGTCATTGAAGCTTAAAGAGTTACATGGCAATGGATTTCTACTTTTTGTCTAGATGGAACTAAAGCTGTGGCCATGGAGGCACTTTTTATAAAAGGCTAGATGTTAACAATAATGAAAATGCTAAAGGAAATTGTAAAAAGATTACTGTAATAGAAGGGAGGAGAATTACATTTATTGTACATCTATGTACCAGGCTTTAGGATACTACTTTGTTTTGTTTTTTTGCTTTGTTTTGTTTTAGACCTGTTGCAGTTTTAATGAAATGAAACAAAAAATATCTAGGGAGACCAAATTAACACTTTTTTTAAACATCAGGAAGTAGAAGGGCTTTGGTCAGTCTCTTCATTTAAGGATCCAATTCAGCTTGGCAGTTCTAGAAATTTAATGGTTGGACCAAAGGATTGAACAAGTTCACAGAAATTACTCATGAAAAACAAGTATTTCTACAATTAAAAATTATTACTCAGAATATCATATGGTATGCATGGATCCAATATTCTTTCACACATTACTGGTACAGCTACTTGTAAAAACTTCATTGTCTACTGAAACTAATTACATATGTACTCAATCAGCCAGCAATTCTATCTTTAGCTATATATTCAATAAACATGTATGTATGTAATCAACAATAACAACAAAATGTGTAAGAATATTCAGAGCAACTCTACATGTAAAAGCTCAAAACTGAAAACAGTCTAAAAGTTCATTAACACCAGAATCAATTAATAAATTTTATATTCTTAAAATGAAATATTAAATAGCAATCATATGAACAATTTACCATATGAAACCCCATAGATAAGTTAATAAACATATAGTGAACAAAATCACTGAAACATAAGAGAGGACATACTATATGACCTCATTATATAAGTTTAGCCACAGACAAAATTCATGAATGTTGTTTGGAAGAATAGAGATTCCTTCAAGAACAGGAGTGGTCTTCTGGGGAGTTGGTAATATTTAAATTCTTGATTAAGATTCTGAATATATATATACATATATACAATGAAACATACAGTATAATGTTTTCATTTTGTGAAAAGGTATTGGACTAGATACTTAGGATTTGTAGTCTTCTCTGTATACTTCAACAATTTGCTTTAAAAATGTTAATAACTTGGGAGTATGAAGAAGAGGAAATGAAACATGAAACAAGATTGGCTATGTGTTGATAACTATTGAAAGACGGTTGATGAACACCTGCACTTCTCTGCTATTGCATGTGTTTGAAATTTTCATTATTAAAAAAATACAATCGAATTTCTAGAAAAAAATCTATGAAAAACATCAATCTTTTGAAATTGTGTTAGGTATTTATCTAAGCTTATGTACACTATCAAGCATCATGTATAAAAAATGATAAATCAGGGGCGCCTGGGTGGCTCAGTGGGTTAAGCCGCTGCCTTCGGCTCAGGTCATGATCTCAGGGTCCTGGGATCGAGCCCCACGTCGGGCTCTCTGCTCAGCAGGGAGCCTGCTTCCTCCTCTCTCTCTGCCTGCCTCTCTGCCTACTTGTGATTTCTCTCTGTCAGATAAATAAATAAAATCTTAAAAAAAAATGATAAATCAGACATCATAGATTTAGAAACTTCTCTTTGAAAGATTCTGTTAAGAGAATGAAAAGACAAGCCACCACTAGGAGAAAGTATTTTCTAACTACCTATTTGATAAACGACTTTATCCAGAATATATACATAATTCTCAAAATTTAATAGTAAGACTATAGACAACCCAATTTAGAAATGGGCAAAACAGGGGCACCTGGGTGGCTCGGTTTGTTAAGGGCCAACCAACTCTTCATTTTGGCTCAGGTCGTGATCTCAGGATCATGAGATCAAGCCCTGTGACAGGTTCTGCACTCAGCACAGAGTCTGCTTGAGACTCTCTTCCTCTCCCTCTCCCTCTCTGTCCCTTCCCCTGCTCACTGGTGCTTGCACTCTCTTTCTCTCTCTTTCAAATAAACAAATAAATAAAATCTTTAAAAAAAGAAATGGACAGGGGGCCCCTGGGTGGCTCGGTCATTAAGTGTCTGCCTTCAGCTCAGGTCATGATCCCAGGGTCCTGGGATAGAGCCCCACATTGGGCTCCCTGCTTGGTGGGAAACTTGCTTCTCCCTCTCCCTCTGCTGCTCCCCTGTTTTTGTTCCCTCTCTTGCTGTGTCTCTCTCTGTCAGATAAATAAATAAAATCTTTAAAAAAAAAGAAATGGACAAAATATTTGAACAGACAATTCAATACAGATGATATGAGGATGTCAAATAAGCTTATGAAAAGATGTTCAATACCATTAAACATTAGAAAAACATAAATTAAAACAAGATGCCACTTTATATCTATTTAAATAGCTAAAATTTAAAATGTTGATCATACTAAATGTTGGTACAGATGTGGACAACTGGAACTTTCCTTTGTTGGTGAGAATGTAAAAATGTCCCTACCCCATTTGGAAAACACTTTGGAAGTATGTTAAAATGTTAAATATATACCTATCTTTTAATTCAGTATTTTCATTCTTAGACATTTAACAGGAAAAGTAAAAGTGTAAGAGCATACAAAGACCTGTGCATAAATTTTCAAAATGACTCTAATTGTAATAATCAAAAACTGAAAACAACACAAGTTTCACCAATGGACAAATGAATAAAAACATTGTAGTAAATCTGTACAAAGAGCTATTTATTATTCCATTATATTTAAAAAATGAAATACATATGCAACATAGAAAACCTGAAAATATTTATGGTTAAAAAAAAGCCAGGCAAAATGAGTAATTGCTGCATGACTCCATTTATGAAAAATTATAGGAAATTCAAACTAATTTATAGTGACAGAAATCATAAGACTGTTTGATGACTGGTGGTGGAAAGCAAAGGTAGAAGAGAGAGTTAATAGACAAGCATGGAGAAACTTTGGGGGTGATGATTATGATCACTATATTGATCATTGTGGTGGTTTCATGGGTGTATACTTATATCAAAACTTACCAAATTTAGGGGAGCCTGGGTAGTGCAGTCACTTAAGTCTCTGTCTCCTGGTTTTGGCTCAGATCATGGCCTTAGCGTCCAGGAATGGAGTCCTGCTTCAGGTTCCACACTCATTCAGCATGGAGTCTGCTTGAGATCCTCTCTCCCTCTCCCTCTGCCCCTCCCACTCATGCTGTTTCTCTCTCTCTCTCACTCAAATAAACAAATAAAATCTTTTAAAAAAAACTTACCAATTTACACTTTAAATGTATGTCATTATTAGTATGTCAATCACATTTCAATATAGCTATTAGGAAAAAAGAAATAACTGCACAATATGTTACTTATTTTTCTAGTATGAACTTATACCATATGCATTTCTTCATTTGCAGTAAAATAAAATAAACTTAAAAACCTTAGTTATTTTACTTAATTGCAATAAAACCCCATTATCTATCCTTACTTCTCAACAATCTACACATCTTCAATGCACAGAATATTCAAATCCATTTTTATGGACCATTCTGAAAAAAAAATGAGACTAAATTCTTCCCATTTTAATGTTTCAAATAATTCTGTGAATATTCTCTCCCATGTCAACTTTTTTTCTGTTACATAAGAGCTAAAACCTGGAGAGTCTACAATTTGATTAAAATTTAAATCTTCCAGTATGCTTAACCATTAAATTATTGTTATACAGACATTTTCATTTCCTCTGATACATCTTATATGTGGATTGTTCATAATTTTATTCTCATCCTCAAGTTTTAGAGGAATAGGACATTACACCCTTATGCACTGTCAAAATATGTGTAATTTAAACTTCACAAACTCTGAAGTTGTTATTATAACAAACTTTTGCTGATGAAGAACTCAGATTTAGAGTTAAAACAATTTGCCTAAAATTACACACCTGTTAACTTGCTAAGCAAGGACACAAACCCAGATATGACATTTTATCATATTATAACACTTTCCAACAAATTAAAGATATGGCATTTCCAAGATGCTAGAATTTTAAAATTTATTTCCTCCTTTATATCATTTTCTCTCAGAACAAAAATTATTTTAAAGTGACCCATATCTAAGGACACTTATGTACTATTACATAATCTTTTGGTATTGGAAATTCAGTCAATGACAAAGATGGTACATTTCAGAAGAAAAATTTGGGATTTTCAAATCAGACATATGCACATTCAAATCTAGATTCAACAATGAATGTGAGTGAGCTTTGGAAAGTTATTTCAAACCGCTAGATTTCTATTTCCTAAATCTGTAACATTTCAAAATAATATTTACCTTGCTGACTACTGTCAAGTTTTCTGGTGATGTATACAGAGTGTGTAGCATGAAAGCAGTGTTCAGTAAATGGCTGCTCTAAAAAAATGGGATTGATGAATATAGATACTACTTCAAAAGGCATCTTTTGCCTAAATCTTTCCACTACTTCCTAACAGTCATTTACATTTCTGAAGACACATTCTGAAAATACATTATAAAAACATTGAAGAGGATGAAAAAGTTAAGCTGTATGTATATGTAGTATGTGATACACACACACACATGCATGCACACAAACACACACGTATTCTTCACAGTAAAATGAAAACATTGTTTTCCAAAGAAATATTTGGAAATTTAGAAGACTTCTCAGATGTGTGTCACCATACTCCAGCAACTCTACACATTTATTAGGTAAGGTTAAAAAGATAGGATATAGGAAAATCATGTTTCCACAACCTCTCTACCACCTACAGCTACTTTGTGTGGCTTTGGACAATTTATAGCCAAGTTTCCGCCTATTATAATAAGAAATAATAGAACTAGATATTCTTTAAATTATACTCAAACCCCAAAATTCTATCCTGACTATGTTACTCTTTCTAATTAAATAATATAATATTAGCACAATTTTGACTATGAATTCCATCCCACAAAATTAACACTGTGTAGATGATAAATTAATCAATGCCAACCACATTCACAACTGCTTATTATTGTAGAAATGTAATTAATCACATTGGCTGGCTTTTTCATGTCAGTTGTTACAGTATTAATACTGTGCTGGACAATTCTGAGTTTTGTTCTGAATTTTGCATTGTACAAGATCAAAATTATCAATTCAGCCACAAGAAATCCTAATTTCCTGGGATTAGTGTACTCTCTAAAATTTAAACTCTGATGATTCTCTTTACAGAAAAGAGAATTACCACTATGGTAGAATTGCCATTAGCATGAAAACAATCTTGAACAAAAAACTCTCTCTGGACCCCATGTCCTCCTACAATTGCTACCCTTTGTCCCTCTTCATTTGTCCTAGGATTGCTTCTCTGTGTTTATATTATTTGGCTACTCAACAATATTTGACACTTCTGGCTATCCTTTCTTTCTTGCAGCTTTGTTTTGTTTTGTTTTGTTTTGTTTTTCTCTCCAAATTTCCAAGATAACCTTTCCTCATTCTCTTCCTTCTTTACTGGCTACCATTTCTCAGTCTGCTATTCTAACTTCTCTACTTGCTCTAGACCTCTCACTGTTCACAGATAATATCTAGAACATGTTTCTCCAAATCTTCCTTGACAGTTTCATTTAGCTCGTGGCTTTAAGTATATTGTTGCACTGTTGACCTCTAAACGTTTGCATTAAAGCTTGAGGTCTTGCTTGAACTGCAGACTCATATACTGAACTATTTGTTTGATATATTTATTGGGATTCTAATAGGCATCTCAAAATTAACATGTCTAAAGAAGAACTGTGCTCATCCTCCCCCAACCCTCCTCTCAAGTGATTCTGATGCACTTAACCTGTTATTGTCTTTGTTGTTCTCATCCAAGCCATTCATCCTTCATCTAGATTATTGCAAAAAAACTTATAATTCATCTCTCTGCTTCTATTCTTGCCCCCTTCCAATCCATTCTCAGCAGAGCAAACAGAAGGATTGTGTCTCAAAATATAAAGCGGATTGTATTCTTCCTCTGCTTAAAACCAAACAAAAGTTTCCCTTTACACTTTGAATATAACATAAGTATACACAATACACCTCAGTATCTACCCCTGCCAACTTGGACCACATCTACCACCACTCTTCCCCTTAACTCAGTACACTCTAACTATGCTGTCCTTTCTGTTCTTCAAATATATTAACTTCATTCAAATCTCTGGCCCTTATCCTAGGATATTAAATGATATTTGACTCCTCAAAATCCAGGAATGAGCTTAAATGTTATCTCCTCAGGGAGGCCTTCCCTGCCCACTTAATCTCTAGCACACCATTCTGTTTGATATTCAAGACATTGTACTGATTATTTTGTGTTGATCTATTTGTTTACTGTCTGCCTTTCCTCACCAAATATAATCTTTAGACAGAACATGTTCGGTCTTATTCAATTTTTTTATATCTAATGCTTAACACAGTGTTTCCTGATAGGAGATTCTCAATAGATGTTGAAGGAACAAAATGTAAAAATATGTAGATGTAGTTATCCACAATAGGCAAGAAAATGGTATCAGATATTGGAGTAGAGCTAGGATGGTCTCTCCAAGAGACCATAAAATGGTAGCTTGGCTTAGGCTAAGAGGAGATTTATATAATTTAGTAATAACCAGAAATCAGTGATTTTTAGTATTTATGAACAGCATAGAAGTTATGAATTTTGTGTCTTTAGAATTTGTATATATTTTTTGAATTGTATCTTTCTCAAATCAAAGCAACTCTAATATGTAGGCAGACACTTAAAGCAATAGTCATTAGGACAAACAGTGTCCAAAGGCCATTAATTTTTGGCCTGTTGATATTGGCACATAACTGTGACTTTTAAGTTAAGTCTGTGGCTCTAACTTAATTTGAATAGGAAGAACCAAATAAGACAAGTCAGTACACTCATTTCTGCACAGATTACACTAGTAAGCTTGGTTTTGGAGAGCTCTAGGTGCAAGGCTAACAGTTCCATTATTTCAGAGGTATATATGGACACAACACAAATCCTAGAGTTTGGGATTAGGCCATATTTCCTAGGTCAATAGTCAATTTTTCTATTTTTTTATTCTAGAATTGAATCTAATAATTTATACCATTGCAGGTGAATTTTTAAGAATTATCGGTATCCTAGGTCACTATTTCTTTAGGAATATTCTAAAGAGTTACTACAGTTAACCTTAGGTATTGGAAACCATATGTGTTCAATCCTGAGTGTCTTTAATAAGCACAGACAAACCCCTTCCCTGCTGTGTAATTCATAGCCACACTAGGCAAAAGAAAACACAGGCAGGAAAAGGTTATTCTTCAGTGACCTGAATCTTCTAAGTACTTGCTTGAGTGGCAGTCATCCGACAGAGGTTGCATCCCAGAGGATTCAGAGACATTTGCCTACTTGTAGATTCTCCTCCCTATGGAGAGCTCACTGTTAGACCATTTCAGTAAGTGTAATAGGGCATAGATGCCTATCTTTTATTTTCGTAGAGAAATTCTTTCTCTCCTTATTTTTTTCCTCACGAACAGAAATTACTAATAACAGAGCTCTTAAACAAGTCCACCCTCATTTATCACTATAGTGCTTTCATTTGATTTATTTAATTATTTTCTGTTTTGTTAATTGTGATTATCCATTGTACTACAATTTATCACATTTCTCTACTTTTTAAAATGCTCATATGTAGTTCTTGTTCTTTCACGTCTCCTTATTAATATTCATAATTGCAGCTGCTTTAGAGTACCTTTCATATCTCCTCCTCGTTCTCAAAGTATAGTAGTATTTATCTTTAGTGTCTCTAGTCATTTTTTTCTAATTTTGCTATTTCATGTTGCCATCATAAATATATTTTAATCCAGACTTTTCTACAAGGGAAATTTGAAACTGTCATTGATTTTCTGTTAAGACAATAACAACAAAAATGTTACCTAGTAGAAAAGTAAAAGCAGATAATTTGAATGTTTTATTTAACAATTAATAAAATGCGCTGGATTCAATTCAATGATTTGAATTAAAAATAGACCTAAATAAATACATAAATAACAATTAATTCTGCAAAAGAAATGTAGATTCTCAATAACTCAGCATGCAAGTTTTCTAACTTATGGTTTGTTAGCTTTTACCCATATTTATTCGAGAAACACATATAGTTAACCTGCGAGATTTAGGATGCTGCTTTAAGTGGTGATAAAAATTAAAGATGAGTTTCTGTTTTAAATATGTAGTATCTCCAAGATGTGAAAAAGATATAGAACAGATGCAACGTACTTTAAGAACTGAACAAAAGTTTCTTCTAGTTAGGAAAATCATGGAAAACCTACGAAGAGGTAAAATTTGAGTTGGAACTTAAATAGGATTTAAAATATTTGCTATAGTAACTAATGCTTATACCCCAATAAAGCTTATAAGCAGAAAAATATAGGACGTGTTTTGAAGATAGTAATATAGTAGAACTAGAGAAAAAGGTCTGTAGGGTATGATATACAATAAAGCCTAAGTGTAAGTTGGGCTTCCATTGCAGAGAAACTGAAATGAAAATTCAGCCCTAGTATGCAATAGAAAAGCACTCAACAATTTAAGTTTGAGAGAAATCTGATTGTCTGTATTTCCTCCATAACAGCAAAACTAATCTTATAATGGAAGGCACTCCAGTTATAAGACTATTACAATAGACTAAGTCAAGCTTGAACTAAGGTGGCAGGAGTGGAAATAGAAGTCACCTTGATTTAATGCTAACTCTAGGAGATAGAATAAATATATTGGTAACGAATGAAATTAGAACAAGGCTTAAGCAAAAGCAAGGCCAAGATTCTGCACCCAAGTAACTAACAAAAATATAAATGATGATATCAAAAACTTACTGTGAAGTTGCTAAATTTCAAGTGTTCCAAATGTATTCATTTATTTAATCCTCAGATCATTCCTATGAAGTTAAGGAACCAGACTGCCATTAACAGAAATTAGAAATTTTGATGGAGCAATAGGTTTGGAATGAATGTTAATGAGTTCTATTTAATTTTGTGGTTTTAGATAGAGTTTTAGTCAAGACAAAGTAAGCAATGCTGCAGAAAGTTATCTCCCATACTTTAGAAATCAAATAAAATAAAGGCTTACTTTTCACACTCATTAAATGTCCCACACAAATTGTCTAGGGACTATGCTTATACGGTTCTAGATGCTGAAGTTTCTGCCATCTCTAGCATTTTCAACACTATTCCTCTGACAGTTTCACAGAAAGAGAAAATGTGAATAGAATAGGCACATACATTTTACTGCATCAGCCCAGACAGGACTGACATAATTTTCACTCACAGTTCTTTGTACAGATCTAATCACATGGCTTAAATATAATTGCAAGGGAGGCTAGGATATGTAGGGGAGCACGTGGACTACTTGGTGGACTACACTACTATCTCTGCCACAGGCACCATCTGCTCATTTAAAAGACATAGTAGTATAATAGAAAGGGGATCCAGAACTAAGTATAGAGTTTCAAACTAATTTTTCCAGTCATGTGCTAAATTATTCATAGGTCTTAGATTCCACTATTTTTTAATTACACTTTTGTCTTCTACCATGGGATTACATTTGTTGAAAATCTTTCCCTTCCTTGTCCTCATAGTTAAATCCTATTCATTCTTCAAAATACAATTCAATATATTCAAAAAACAGTGCTGTGGCAATTAGTTACCTATATTGAAGGGGAAACAGTCATCTGAAATATAATAGATTCTCGGTAAAATTAAGAGTGAACATAATTTAAAGCACCTGGATGGCCAAGTCAGTTGATTGTCTGCCTTCGCTCTGGTCATGATCTCAGGGTCCTGGGATGGAGCCCCCGCTCAGGCTCCCTGCTCATCAGGGAGTCTGTTTCTCTCTATTCCTCTCCCTCTGTTCCTCCCCCCCACCCCCCACTCCCTGTTCACACACACTTTCTCTCTCTCTCTCAAATAAATAAATAAAACCTTAAAAAAAAAAGAGTGAACATAATTTAAAAAGACACAAAATAGCATGGAGGATAAGGGGAATTAGAGAGGAGAAGGGAGTTGGGGGAAATTGGAAGGGAAGGTGAACCATGAGAGACTATGGACTCTGAAAAACAATCTGAGGGGTTTGAAGTGGCGGAGGGTGGGAGGTTGGGGGAACCAGGTGGTGGGTATTAGAGAGGGCACGGATTGCATGGAGCACTGGGTGTGGTGCAAAAACAATGAATACTGTTATGCTGAAAAATAAATAAATTTAAAAAAATAAAAATAAATTTTAAAAAAAGACACAAAATACTGGGGAAAAAAAAACATTGTATTTTGAGTACATAATAGGAATATTCTCAAAAAAAGATCAACTGATCCAACTACATAAATACAAAATTTCTAGATATAAAATATATTGGAAGATTAAAAAAAAAAAAGGAAAAACACTTGCAAAAAAAAGCAAATGTTAAAAATATTTTACATTGCTGCCCCACAACTACAGAGAACAAACTAATTCATAAGATATGGATAACCACAAGAAAACTTCAGAAATACAAAATTAGTAATTATTAAAGAAATATTTGTCAATCATTAAAGAAATCTTAAAATGCACATAGCAATGAGGTTTATTTTACATTTCTAAAATTGACACTCAGAATTCTAAACATAATGAATGAAAACTCAGATACTTTTTATGAGTATCATTCCTAGAGAATGTTTCTGGAAAATATTTATTAAGTTCACAAATTCGTTCCACAAATATTTGCCCACCTTGTCTGTACTTGATGCTATTACAGGGATTTGAGATGCATCAATTAAAATAATAATAGTAATAAAAAAATCTTTGCCTTCATGAAACTTATACTGCAGTTGATATCTTAGTTTGGGTTTTCTCAAAAGCATATCCTGAATTTGGATTCAAATAATTTATTTAGTAGTAGATGTTTTGGAAAGTATAATAGTAGGCAACTGAATTAGGGCTATGAAAGCAACCAATCAATGATGTATTGTTATGTCAAATACTATGGTGAGAGGTTGCTGCTTAGTATTGCACAGAAATTCTGAGAAATAAAAATTAAACACAGCCTTGGGAATTATGCATAAAAGGCCTGAGAGAGCTGTCATAGTTGTGGAGTAACTCATGTGAGTTGGTTGAGAGCTGTTTTTGGTGTGTTCATTTCTCCACACATTCAGTCTGCCATATATCAGTCTTCTACAGAACCAGAGGGGCGTTATCAAGGTCAAAGATGCAGAAACTAGCACTTAGGTATGAGCAGTAATAGAGTAAAGGTCTACCAGGTATAGGTAGGGAGGGCACTGGAAGTTATGCTAAACTAAGAAAGACAATAAAGAAAAATATTTTTTAAAAGTTAGTTACAAGTACATTAGAAGGTGACAAATATTACCAACAAAAGGAAAAGAAGTGGAATAAGGTAAGAGGGAATTGGTATATCCAGGCAGAAGAAAGACAGATTCCAACATTAAATAGGGTGATCAGGGTAGACCCCATTGGGAAGATGAGATATACGTACAGATTTGAAGGAAGAGGAAGAATCTACCAAACAGATATCTGTGCAAGATTATTAGAAGCAGAAAGGACATCTGAGCAAAGGACCCAATGGACTTTGCCTGGAAAGTCTGAGGAACAACAGTGAGGCTAATGTAACTGGAATGATAGCCACAACAGGAAGAGAGGTAATCAGCTGGCTTGGAAGGATAGTATGTGAATTGTATAGGACCCTAGACACTTGCAAGGCCTTCCGCTGAAGTTCAAATGGGGATCCACAGCAAGGTTTTTAAAAATGGGAAACATAAAATATTTTATCTTTCAAAAGGATTATTCTAGCATTTTCATTCCTGCTCATGAGGAAGTAACTGGTGTCAGACTTACCCTATTGGAATAAATAAATAAGACACTAGACAAAACAGATGAGGTAACTGTTTTACCTACAGTGGAGAACAGACAGCCTAAGACTATGTCCCTGAGAAAAAGGAAATTTACAAGCTAACATAAAAGCAATTAGGAATAGATTTAATGAATGTCAAGCACAGCCTCTACACTATAAACAACAAAACTCTGTAAAGAGAAACTAAAAGAGGCCCAAATAAATGGATAAATATACCATGTTCATGGATTTTAAGACTCACTATTATTGAGATATCGATTTCCCCAAATTGATTCATATGTTTGAATATAGTCTCAAGCAAAAGCCTAATAAGAATTTGGTAGCAATTTAGAACTAATTCAAAGTTTATATAGAAATGCAAAGGTCTTGCATAAACAAAATCACTTCTTTTTTTTTTTAAAGATTTTATTTATTTGACAGAGAGAGATCACAAGTAGACAGAGAGGCAGGCAGAGAGAGAGAGAGAGGGAAGCAGGCTCCCCGCTGAGCAGAGAGCCCGATGCGGAACTCGATCCCAGGACCCTGAGATCATGACCTGAGCCGAAGGCAGCAGCTTAACCCACTGAGCCACCCAGGCGCCCAACAAAATCACTTCTTAAAAAAGTCCCCAGTCTTACTGAGATAAAATTGATGTATAACATTGCATAAGTTTAAGGTATAAAATATGATGATTTAATATATGTATATGCTGCAAAAAGATCATCACAATAAGGTTAGTTAACACATACATCATCTCACATAGTTATAATTTATATGTGTGTTGAAAACTTTTAAGATCTACTCTCAGTGACTTTCTAATATACAATACAGTATTGGTAACTATAGTCAACATATGTACATTATAGCCCCAGAACTTACTTATCTTCTAACTGGAAAAACCTTTTTAAAAGATAATATATTTGAAGGATCTTCATTGCTAGATTTCAAGAATTTCTAAAAAAATTAGTGCTGTAATTACAATATGAAGTATTGATGTAGGGACAGAGAATAATTCAATAGACCCAAATAGGGCATTCAGAAATAGAACTTGCAGAAACTTATTTTTCATCAGAGATGCAAGGTATATGCTACTGAGTAATTTACAAAATGAACTATTAATTCAGCCAACAACATGGAAGAATCTTTAAAATAATTATACTAGAAACCAAAAAGGGGATGAATTATCATTGTACTTAAATAATATATGCAATAAGAAGTCAGAAATGTCTTCAGTTTAAATTCCCCTTAATTACATGGCCGAATTATATGGCCGGAGATGGCCATGAAGTATTTTATAATGCTCTTTCAGATTAGATTATTCAAATACATCGTTTCTCAAATCTGCATTTATGATGTCATAGAAAGTACTAAAATTGTCTGAAAGAAAGGTAGAGTTGTACATTTTTTTTGTTGCTTTCTCTCAACATAACAATACTTGCCAGGCTTCTGCAGTGTCTAAAACTAACTCTGCCTCCTGACTGTCATTTAGGGGATGACTCAAGGGACATCTGTGCTGTTCTGAAGTTCTGGATGCAAACATAATGGTATTAAGGAGAAAGGTAGGGAAGAACAAGCTAGAGGAGCCCAAAGATTCAGGAATAAGTGTTGAGATCCAAAGTTTTTGACTTTTTGCTGAAGTATATATTATTAATTCATGTCAGCATAATTCATATTTGAAATGGAGATTTTGTTGGAGGCAGAGGAAGGTATAATCTGCTTTGGCTCATGAGCCCAAGATGCTTTGGCATAGTTCTTATCACAAACCTAAAATCCAGATGGACAATGTGACATTCTTATGAAAAGAAATGGCCGCTGAAGTTGGAAATACAAGTCTCTAGTATAATCTTATTTATTGTGCTCAGATTCATGCTTAAAGGGGGCAGCTCTGCTAGGAATTAAAACATCCTCCATATTCATTCTTTCCCATTTGTTCAATATGCCCTGAACTGGATTGGAGCCATAGTTGATGTAAATGATTCCAAACTCCAGGGACAAAACCTAACAAACAGGATCTTGGGATTCTCTCTGAGGGACCATACCAGTCTTCACAAAGATCAAGAAGTCTCCTCCTATTCTGCCTGGTTTTAATAACTGTGCATAGGGATTGGAAGGTAAATGGAGACAGTTTCAGGTATACTCTGTGGCTCTTCCTTCTGAGCTCCCAAGTCTGCCACTAAGGATCTTAATTACTTTTAATTACAGCAACTTTAGTCTGTCCACCATTCCCTATATTTCCCAATTGAAAACCTTTATTATATAAAGCCTTCAGAGGAGGCCCACATAATCCTGAAAATGTAGGCAAATATGACTCAGCTCTCCAAAACTTTAAATTCTTGAAGGGGGAAAAAAAAAAAAAAAACTCATTTGAAAAGAAATAAGAACCCAGTGCTGCAGCTATGTATAAAATCAGGGAAAGTATGTTAAGTGGGTGTCCTTACAAGGAGTTTGATGGAAACGCAAACTGTGAAAACAACAGGGTTTGCTTTTGATATCCATGTAGTTTTTGCTGTTGCTATTTTTAGGCCCTCAGGTACATGCACAGGTGCTGTATCAAGGAGCAGCTGAACCAGAAGGGGTCCAGGGTTTACTGGAGTGTATTGGTAAGGATCATAGCTCCATCAACAGAACTTGGAAATTTCAAGGGCTTATGACTGTCAGTAGCCATGTTGACATTGCTGAAGATTGTAGAGACAAGCTGTTCATCTTCTGATGCTTCTCTCTGTTGTTCAATGTCCATTACGTATTGGGAGTACAAGGCCATTGTCATTGGTGAACAATATTCAATGTGATTTATTGTTTTTCTGCTGATATTTAGACTTTGGCTGCTCTGTATTATTCCCAAAAGCACAGATTTCTATGTGTCTTGGTGTATTCTGATGTTCAAAATGACCTGAACTGGAAAGGCAGAAATGGTAGGCAAAGGAGTCCATTGAGCTATAAAAGGGAATTTTAGCTTATGGTAAGGGGCTGCAAAAGTTCATCTAGATCATCCTTTTTTTTTTCTTTTTTTTTTTCCTATTTCTTCTAATCCTAGTTCAACTCCTGGTAGTTGTTTTTTTTTTTTTTCAAAGATTTTTATCTATTTATCTGACAGACAGAGATCACAAGCAGACAGAGAGGCAGGCAGAGAGAGAGAGGGAAGCAGGCTCCCTGCTGAGCAGAGAGCCCGACGTGGGACTCGATCCCAGGACCCCGAGACCATGACCCGAGCAGAAGGCAGCGGCCCAACCCACTGAGCCACCCAGGAGCCCCCCTTTTTTTTTTTTAAGAATTTAATCTAAAAGCTTTATTTCTCACCTAGTAAAACATTCTAAGGACTTTTAATCATCAAAAATCTCATGCTATATCTTGTCAGTGTCAAAGTCTCCACCCCAGCAAACATTAATTAAATTTCTACCTGTTCCTCCCCTAATGAAAATGTGTACAAGTCATCATCATCTCATTCTTTGTTTCTCTCCCTTTCTTCCTCTCTTTCTTTTTGTATTTCTCCCTCTCATTCTCTCTCTCTCTCTCTCTCTCTCACACACACATACACAATCCTGCGTAAAATGCTTACATTTTCTCCTGAGTACTAGTACTCTAATTACAGTGGCACCAACAGCATTGTTCTAAAAAAGGTACAGCTAGAAATATTCATGTGAACATATCTCAATAATCTCCTTTCACTACAAAAATGAAGATTTTTCTCAGTTTTTACATGTACAACACCCAATTCCCAAAGGCATTATTCTGGTTTTCCTCAAAAGGTGGCGGCAAACACAATGCTATCCTCCCTTCTATTAACTGCTTGATTTTGTGCTGGGCTGACATACTACATGAGGGTGGGGATGGGAAATGGTGCCTAAACTTGGCCAGTGTGGATCCCATTACAGGGGATTAGGTTGACACTAATGGGGTTGATTCTGCAGCCTGTTCATCCCGTCTGCCAATAGTCAGAGTGAGCAGCCAGAGAACAGCACATCTGAGTGTTCGTGCCAAGACAACTGCAGTATCTGAAGCTTGCTGCTATCAATGCTTCTGCAGAACAGAGACAGAAGGGAACGTGGACAAGAGGAGGGCAGCAGCGGGGTTTTCGGATTTGCCTGGCAGGAAGGTACTGAAATTGTCAGGTGTCACATTCTGTTGTCAGCCCTTCTTGTTTAGGAAGAGTCGATTCTCATTCAAGTGTGCCCCTTAGGCTATAAAGGTTGGTTTACAAACAAGCCCAGGATTATCAGAGTCAATAAATAATGTTTTTCTGCTATGCTTAGGAAGAATTATTCCTATATTCGGTGTGTAATAGATAAGATTGCTTTCATATTTTTTTTTCTTGGCACAAAAATCTGGCAAAGAGGTAAAATTTGTGCCCCAAATGGAAGGTTTCTATATATTTCCACATGAGCCTTCTCCGGTGCCAGTTGGTGCAGCCACAGCTGATATCCATCGCAGATAACAAGAGCCAAGTCTCAGAAGCGAAAAGGAGGAAAATGGTGTCCAAAAGCAGTCTCTAAATGTTTAGTCAAACTCTCAAAGATGTCACAGAATCATTTGACAATATATAGTCCATGATTTATTTTTGAAAGACAAAACGAAGAGGCTTTTAGTCCAAATCAGAAAACCAAGGTAATAAAAGTGTCTCGACGGGACAATAGGCACTTTAGGTTCAGGTCCTTAGATGTCGCTATATTGTCCCACCCATCCAACCCTGAGGAGAGAGTTAAAACTAGCACACTGTCATGTTAATATTGTTTCAAATATTAGAAATGATCATCTTTAATCTTTTTAAAATGTTCATTTTATGCCAAGTACATTACAAAGGACTTCAAAGTTTATTATTTTCATATTTAATTTTGGATCTAAATATTTGCATATCTCTTTAGTCATTTCCTTGAAACTATTATACAAATTCGTGAGCCCCTCAGTTCTTGGTGTCATTGATTATGACTTTCTTTCCCTGATATTGAGAGTATCAGTATTATTCAAGGATAAGAGTAAGAAGGTAAAGCAAAGTACCTAACTTCCAGAGACCAGCATTTCAAGCAGGACTTTACGCTGTATTAATGGTTCGAAATACATATGTCTATCTGCATTTGAGTATGGAGAGGTGATAAATAAGACTGTATTTGTAATCCTGCACCTGAGGTGAGAAGGAACAGACACAGTCAAAGAAAGTTTAATAATGTGCCTAGACACTTCCTTATACAATTTACTTTTTTAATTGTATACACTTAAATATTTTATTAATGTAACAATTCTTACTCCTCAAAATATTTTTAATTAGATGATTTCTTATTTCTGTCAGAAAACACATCATGTAAGTAGGACAAGAATAACTATTTTACTGTTTTAGAAGAAGAAACAATCAAAATGAAATTACACGTTCAGAAATACATTTAGAAATAGCCCACCGTACTGATCCCTTTTCTAATACTATAATCTTTCCATCATGTTTTCTTCCGCACTGCGCCCTTATTATAACGTGTCACTCATTACCCTGCCTGGTCTGCAGTGAAGAACCTCACCAGGCAACTCAAGAATATATGAGTGTTTGGCTAGAATGAGATCACTATTAAAAAAGAGTATTTGTTTTGTTTCATTTTTTTAACGAAAGAGTTGAAATCTGTGCCTTTGGGATCAACATCAGAGAGCCACTTAACTCTTTCTTCCCCTAACTCTAAGGGCTCTTTTAGAAACAGAAATAGAGTCCAAAATACACCCTAGACATTTTAATTAGCCAATGATCCAGTCCTCCTTGTTCAGTCACAATCCAGTCTGGATGTAGAGGTCACACACACAGTTATGATCACTGAGAGAACTAAGTATAAATAAGTGCTAACCAGGTATTAAAGAACTGAAATGTTAAAAAGAAACACTGAGGTATCCGGAAGCAGTGACTGCAGGAAGCAGATGCTAACCCAGGGCCTGGACAACAAAAGGACAAAGCTGAAATTTCTAACCTTTGAGATCTTGGAGAAGGGGTCCAGTGGGACTGCGGCTCGAATCTCTGCAGAGGGAACAAAGTTCAGATATTATTGGAGTGTCAGAGGAGGGACCCTAAGGAGTTGGGATTCAGAACTCTGAGGAGGATGTCTCTAATGAGACTGGTTTTGCTGTTTCTGGAAAAACTGTAACTTGGAATGGGCGCTTCCACCATGACAAACGTCTGCCTTTCGGTGAAGAAGTGTTGCATAGTTTCAGAAAGTCTCTTCCCCCACTTCCAACCTTCTAGTCTCCCTGCGGCGCCCCCTACTGGCAGAACCTAACAGGAACCAGCTGGTAAAGGAGAAAAACCTCCTCTCCAGGGTTTCAGTACCAGCTTCACACCGCTGAGTATGAAAGGGTGGCTTTGAAGCTGAGACCAGACAGTTAGATAGTTATCACATATAAAGAGAGTATAAAGAAATAATAAAGATCTTCTGGTAGTTTATTTTACCCGCATTTATTCTCCCAATTTTATAGAGGGAGACTCAAATATGAAGTTGTATGTTTAAGAACACAAAATACTTATTGATGAGTTTCAAGCAGTTCTCAAACCTGATAAAACATTATCAACCCCTGAAGCAGGTTTTTGTTTGTCTGTTTCTTTGTTTAAATGCCAGGGCCCACCATGGACAAATTAAATCGGAATTTTTAGAAGTGAGACCTGGATATTATTTTGTTTTGTTTAGCTTTGTTTTAATATTTTATTTATTTACTTGACAGACAGAGATCACAAGTAGGCAGAGAGGCAGGCAGAGAGAGAGAGGAAGGGAAGCAGGCTCCGCGCTGAGCAGAAAGCCCTATGCAGGGCTCAATCCCAACACCCTGAGATCATGACCTGAGCAGAAGGCAGAGGCTTTAACCCAATGAGCCACCCAAGTGCCCCTGTTTTGTTCTGTTTTTAACTTACAAGGTTATTTTCATTTTCAACTGAAGTTAGAAATCATTGGTAATACTAGGTCAAAAGAAGAAATATAAATTAGCAATACAAATAAGACCACAAAAACAAATAAATAATTCTACCTCGACAATAAAGAATTCAAAATGTACAAGATGTTATTTTTTTATCCAAAAAAATTGGCTGCATTTCTTTTTAGTGTAATCTTGCTTTATTTGTTGAGTGTTTGAAAAACACATACACTCATCCATAGAATTAAAAGTTAAAATAATATTTATGAAAGAAATTTAGTTGTTTGCTTCAAAAAACTTAAACTTTTATAGCATTTGGTCCAGGGATTTTACTTCTAAGAATTCATTCAAAGAATATCCATTCATTTATTTACAAAATATTATTGAAAGACTATTATGTGTTCAATGCTATTATAAGAAATAGGAACAAGCAGTAGACAAAATAGATAATGTCACTAAATAATATGGAATTTATATGCAAGAAAGCAAAGGCATAAAACATACATAAGCATATATATAATCAGATAATACAGTACTTTAATGAAAATCAGCTCATGTAATGGGTGCAGAATAAAATTACTTTAGCTAGTATGGTAAAAGATAGTCTCTGAGGAGCTGGTGTTTGTAGAGTCAAATCTAAACAAATCTGTTATAGTTGAAATATTGGAAGAAGTTCAGTGTGGCCAAATTCAACAAAGGGCAAACAAGGTAAGAAAGAAAGTTATTCAGGAACCACTTCAAGTACAACCTCAAAGTCCACCATAAGGAGTTTGAATTTTAAGTCCAATGAGAAATCACTTAGAGAGTTTTAAGGGCAAAGTAACATAATCTAATTTTGGTTTTAAAATGTCACTCTCAGTGCTGTAGTAGGGAGGAAGGGGGTGGTAAATACAGAATTAGGGTAACTGGTAAGAACAATATTAAAGTTATCGAGGTACAGGCACCTGGCTGGCTCAGTCTATAAGGCATGTGACTTTTGATCTCAAGGTTGTGAGTCTGAGTGTAGAGATTACTAAAAAAATAAGCTTTAAAAAAAAAATAAAGTTATCCAGGTGAGAGATGAGAGGGGTTCTAGCTAAGTAGCAGTTGTGGAGGTGTTAATAAGCAGATAAATATGGAACATATATCTGAGGTAAGGAATTGGATAATGAATACATAAAAAGGAAAAATACCTATTTTTTTTTTCCTTTACTAAGATGACATCCTGAGGCAAAACAAACAAACAAACAAAACTTTGGATGAAAGATTTGTAAATGCTTATTGTAGATTTTGTTTTAGAGCATATGCCAACATGATGGATGGGTAAAAGAATCTGTCAATGAAGGGAGCAGATTGTAAGTACATAGCTGGGAATCCTTAGCAAATAATGCTAATCAGAGATACTGACAAATGTCTGCACAAGATCGCTCTGGAAAACTTGTGTGTAATGGAAAACTTTGAAAAAAATATGATAAAGATTAGTGAGGAAATATACTGTAGGTAAAAATAAAATCAGATTGACTTCTGATCTACAGTTATCATCACATTTTCTCTAATTAGGTAAAGTTATAGTAGAGTAACAAACTTGTGTGGCTCTGAAGCCACATATATGATTGTGACTATGAAAAAAATCTATGTGGCTTATTAATGGTTCATTCATGATCATATAAAGACTACTTAAACAATAAAAACAGAAATCCTTGATTTACAGGAAAAGTTTTTTGTAAACACAACAGCTATACTCTATGCGTGAATGCATCTGTGTTAGAAAGATTTTCATTCTTTCTGGCACATCTTAGTTGAAGTTATGATCAGTTAATTAATTAGCAGTTAATGTCAGACTTTTTCAGATTTCCAGTATAAAATATGGGCCTTTCTATTTGTTCATGTTTAGATCTAATTATTGTATTCTGCCTTCATCTATTATTCTTTATTTGGGATCTTTGCCAAACCAAAGATTTCAGATGGAAGGGATTCACTACGTAAGTGCCAGTGTAGATTTCCTGACACAGAGCATCAGACAATGGAGTTCTCACACATGCTTTTGGTTTATAGGTAGTTGTGTTATTTTGTTTTGTTTTGTTTTAGCAACTTAAAAGTATGCAAATTTATTATCTCACCTTTCTTTAAGTCAGAAGTCTGGTTTGGCTTGGCCAGTTTCTCTGTTCCGGGTTTCTTAAGACTGAAATCAAGGTGTGGGCCAACTGGGCTCCTTGGAAATCTCAGAAGAATGAGCTTCCAAGCGTACTTGGGTAGGATGCATTTCCATGGGACTGTTTCCTCACTGGCTGTCCGCTGGGAGTCAATCTTTGCTCCTAGACACTTCCTACATTCTTTCTAATGCTTTCCATGCAGTCTCTCTTTGGCAATCGATTGAATTCCTCTCATGCTTCAAAGCTCTCTAATTTCCCTTTCGGACACATCTCTGACTGACTTTTTTTTTTTTTTTTTTTGCCTTTCCATTCTGCTTTCAACTATTCACATGATTACATTGGACCCACCCAGATAATTCAGGTTAATCTCCCTATTATAAGGTCAATTGATTTTTTTTTATTAATAGCACTGTAATTCACCTTTTTTTATTTTAAAATGCACACCTGGCCTCAAAAGTAAATTACTTACCAATTGAAAACCAATCTAGTTGAAGTAGATTCAATGACTTCTCAATTACACATTTTTAATGATTTTCTTTTGGCCCATGCCAGTAGTTAGTAAGATACACTCACATCTTAAAACTCATATCTGCTTTTATTTTATTTAATTTTTATTTTATTTTATTAAACCATTCATGTGAGATCATTATTTAAGTATTCTTAATATGGGTGTCACAACATAATAACAAATATTGTTAAATTCCACTATAGACCTCTTCATCAATGAGAGCTATTACACATACAAATCTTATCTTTCCTAATGTTTAGTAGTTGTGGAGGCAGAAATTAGTTTGCATACTCTTCCAGCATTAACCAGAAACCATTTCTGGCAAGCTTTATTTCAGTCCAAGTCAGCACTACCTATTTCCTGATTAAAACACTGACGTAGACTTCCAGGGTACCAGACCAAATGTCCTTCCTCTAAGCACTAAGACTTCTAAAGAAAACAAGGAGAATATATACCTCCTGCATGAAGGAACATTCAAAATTAATAATGAATTAATGACGACTAGCTAGTACTAGAAATAATGAGTAAAGAAATTAAATAAGTGTGACACATTGGAATCAATTCAGGATTTAAAAGAGAATGATGTTTTTTCAGATAGCTTTTTATTCCCCATTTTCCCTAAGCTGCCCTAAATCAATCTTATTCCCAGAGAAGACAGGGGGAAAACAAGAAAAGTGAGAAGGAAAGAGATAAAGTAAAAGAGAAAGTTTCCTATTTACTTGGTGTGTTTTAGGTAACACAGAAGCAAGAAAGATGCAACAAATTTGTCCTTTTTAAAAATTATCCTATTTTAGGAATTCTCATACATTATTGGCAGGAATGTAGAATGGTACAGCCACTATGAAAAACAGTATGGAGATTTCCTCAAGAAAAAATAAGTAAATAAAAATAGAACTATCTTATGTCCAGCAATTCCACTTCTGTGTGTTTATCCAAAGAACATAAAAACACCTTTGAAGAGATATAAACATCCCTATTTTATTGTAGTGTTACTTACAATAGCCAAGATATGAAAGCACCCAAGTGTTCATCGATATATGAATGGATAAAGAAAATGTGGTATATTGGGATGTCTGGGTGTTTCAGTCGGTTAAGTGTCTGCCTTTGGCTCAGGTCATGATCCCAGGTCCTGGGATCAAGTCCTCCATCAGGGTCGCTGCTTGGCAGGGAGCCTGTTGCTCCCGCTGCTTGTGCACTCTCTCTCTCTGACAAGTAAATAAATAAAACTCTAAAAAAAGATGTTGTATATATAAAATGAAATATTACTCAGCCATAAAAACCAATTAAATCTTGCCATTTGCGATAACATAGAGAGACCTAGAGGATATATGTTAAGTGAAATAAACCAGACGGAGAAAGACAAATACCATATTGATACCAAATGATTATGTGGAGTCTAAAAAACACAACAAACAACAAACAAAACAAAACAGAAACAGACACATAGATACAGAAACAAATGGTTGGTTACCAAAGTGGGGAGGGTTTGGAAGGCAGGCAAAATAGGTGAAGAATGAAGAGGTACAAACTTCCTTTCATAAACTAAATAAGTCATGGAGATGTAATGTATAGCATAGGGAATACGGTCAATAAAATCGTAATACCTTCATATGGTTACAGATGGTAACCGGACTTATCATGGGAATCATTTTGTAATATGTGAAAATATTGAATTACTGTAATGGACACCTGAAACTAATAGGATATTATATGTCAGTTATACTTCAATTACAAAAATTGTTCAGTTTAAAATTATTCTCTTTGTTTTTCACATGAGATTTTTAAAACACAACAGCTTCATTAATTAGAGGGATCATGCATTTAACTTTAGGTATCATATTTCCTCTAACTTAAAAACTCCCTCTCTAAATAATGAAAACACTTGCAACTACAATTAGTAAAAAAGGAAGAAGGAAAAGGTGACCTCGCTATATAAATAGAACTATCCATTTCCTTATATTAGCCTTACTTCTCTATCATATATCAGATACATAATAGTTTTCCTAGAGATACTTCCTCATATTCTTCTAGATATTGGAGAAAGAATGACAATTCAGTATCAATTGATTCAGAAAGAGAATACGTTATTCTCTTCATTATCAAAAATAATGAGCGATCATCATTCATGTATTTGCACATGCTACCCACAGTAAATCTTTGAGCAATAGTTCAGTCCCACAGTTCTGTACTAGTAATTTTTATCAATCACTGCATAGGTCCCTCAAAATTCTGGATTCACCAGAGGGTTATAAAAACACCATCACAGTTCTCTTAAGGTAGTGTTAAAATGTTCTTGATATCCAAAATACTTATAGAATGCAGAAGAAACTGCTTTTGGTATTTCAGAGCTAATTTCACCAACTCACAAACCAAATAAAACAGAGTGACTGGAAAAAGCAAGAACTGGAAAACAATTCTTCCTTAACTAAGCTTCCAACTTTTGATATTAAAAAAAAGAAAAAGAAAGCAAGCAACAGTGTAAATAATGCAGGTAAAATATTTGTTTTATTCCTTCACTTGTTGAACAAAGGCAATAGTGATACTGAGATTTTTTTCTGTGCACAATGTAATGGAAAACACAAAGTAGAAGAAATGTCCTCTTCTCACAATTTAAAATCTGGCTGAAGAATCAGAACACTGGAACATAAATGAATCAACTGGGAAAACAAAACAACTGACGCCATCAAAAAATGCACATATGTGTAAGAAATAGCAGATAAAGATTGGTTATTGCGGACTAAAATTCGAGTTAAAATTATTTTGGCAGAGGCAACCATAAGATTTATTCATTCATATAACTTACTTCGTAAGTACAATTTTGATGACAGTAGGGCTTTTGCTAATCCCAGATAATACCAAACTGAATAGAAAGCAATCGCTACCTTAATGTAATGTAAACTAATTTTTAAGCGATTTTATTGTATGCTATATTCAAATATGAACCAGATGTTAGAGAAGTTTAGAAAAAGAACTACTTAGTTATGTGAGGAGATGGCAAAGAACGTATCACATAAAAAGTGATGTCCATGCCACTGTAAATGGTGGTTAATGGAGCATCCTTAGCAGATGACAGCGCAAGTCAACAAACACACATAAAATATTGGTAATTCCCCTATGGTTGTTTCCTAGGGAAAATGTGCAGAAGTGTTACAAATTCTACAAAGATAAGTAAGATTAGGTCATTAAACCCCCCCCCTTTTTTTAAAAAAATTTACTTATTCATTTGACAGAGAGAGAGAGAGAGAACAGAAGCAGGGGCAGTAGCAGAGGAAGAGGGAGAAACAGGCTCCCCATTGAGCAGAGAGCCTGATGTGGGGCTGGATCCCAGGACCCCAGGATCATAACCCAAGCCAAAGGCAGATGCTTAACTGACTGAGCCACCCAGGTGCCCCAAGTCACGAATCCCTTTTATTTGATATTAAGAAATTTCTAATTTGTCATACGAGTTTTGTGGAATCACTAAAGTATTTTAAGACTGGATTGGTAGGATTCACAATTTAAAAGACCAGGCTACTGGCACTGCAGAAAATAGATTAGATGAAGGAAAGAAGGACAAAGAGTTAGAAAGTGTGCTAGACACCTCTTATGAAATAAGAGGTGTCTAGCACCTTGTTTCATAAGAGATCCAGGTTCCAGATCCACTCAGGAATAGCTATCTCTACATGGCTCTGTCAGACCTCAGATGTTTGCAATCTGACAGCATTTCCCCAGATGGCCTTGATGGTTGTATGCCTTGTGTCTCTAGTCTTGAGGCTTCCCTGTTGACCTCTATGGCCCACTTGACATTCACATATATATGATCCAAAACTGTGAGCCTATGAAAGTCCTGGGACAAATCGTTGACTAGCAGGGTAGGAGAACAGATTGATAAATTCTTCCAATATTTCCTTAACCTCTCACCTTCCCAGTCCTCAAACATAGGATATAGGATCTCAGAGGATGGGTTCTCATGTCTAACAGTCACACTTAGGGGCACCCACCTAGATATTGTGTTCACTGATTCATTCTCCTTCCTTCCCTACTTTATTTCTCCTCTCCCACTCCTGTATTCCATAAAAAGTATTTATTAGGGAATTTGTTTTAACCATGGCAATAAGGAGGAAAGAAAATAGGTTTTAGAGGCATTAAGAAGATAGACTCCGAATGACCTCCTGACTGACTAGATGTGGTAAATGAGAAGTAGACAGTAGGCTAGAGTAGCTTCTGGAGTGTAGTCTGGGCAATTCGTTGGAGAGTAATGCAATTAAACAAAATAACAAATACAGGAAAATACAAATACAGGAAGAAAGGCATGTTTTGAAACATAGAAATATTTTTGTTTTAGATGTAAGACATCATTTATCATTGAGGAGGAACTATCAAAAAGTCTATTGGAAATATGAGTATGGAGCTCAGAAAAAAAGATGTTTAGTCTAGGAATTATTATGTGGGAGTCATCGGCTTTGGACTATCCAGGTGAACTCACCGATGAGAAGAGGATTGATGATGGAACTCTTAAGTACTCTATTATTAAGGAACATGGAAAAAGAAAAGTCAGAAAGAGTCTTACAAGTGGTTGCGAATGAGGAGGGAAGGAAAGGAGAAATAATATAGGCTTGGAAGCCAAGGAAGGAAAGAATTTCAAGATGAAAGGGATCAACTGGATGAATGTGGCAAAGAGGTCCAAGAAGAAAAAAGAGAGTGGAAAGTGTGAACTGGACTGAAGGGTGATGTCACTGTTGATTTAACAAAAGCATTTTCATAAGTAGAAACATAGTGAAAGAAAGAAGTCCATAGAATAAAACTAATAACAGGAAAAATGCAATGAGCCAGGGAAACTGTAAAAACATGTAGGTAGACACGTATGGAACAGGCATTTCTCAGGGTCTCTCCCTCTTGTTCCATCAGGACTTCCTCCATCAATAACTTACAGATACTTTAAATGAAAGAGGTCTGGCTGCCAAAGCCCCACTAAAAAAAATATAATATGGACTTAAGCTTCCATTGTTCTCCTAGAGATTCACTACTGCTATTATTGGTAATTCTTTCACCTTCTGTTTTCCACTGACAAGATTCCTTGTTTTAATCCTTTTACTGACATGGTAGCATCAGGAAGACTTACCCATTGTTTTATTTTGGAAGAGTATACCAAATTTCCATTGATGTATTTAACTATTTCATTTATTTATCCATTTACCCATGGGGAATAATTTCACAAAATGCTGGGAAACATTTAGCCCCCCGAGCAGAGCTGCACTGAGATAGAGCCATTTCTCGAACTGCACTGGGAATATACACCCAGGATATACATGATACTCAAAGCAATAAATCTATGCCATATACCACCACCTCCACACTACACCCTCCAACAATGAACCTCGGGGAGCCCTAGCATATTTACCTCTTTTCTCTTCTCTCCTTTTCCAGCACATGTTTTTCTTTCACAGTCCTACTTCAAGCATTCCTAACCTATTTAGAAGTTCAGTACCCAAGCAGATAAGAAGAGTATAAAATAATGGAAATAACATTAACATACTTGTTACAGGCTTGTTCCTTACTAATCAAAGACTAAATTTCTTAAATCACAGGGACTTCTAGTATTTTAACTTAGTATTTTAACATGATTCAGAACAATTAAAGAGTATCTTCATGCAAAGTGGAGATTATCACAGAAATGATATTTTATGGCTCCAAAGTTATAATTTCAGTACAATTAGACAGGGTTTTATTTTCTCACCGAATACATTGGATAGATTAGGGACATCATTGTGAGGGTAAGAAAGGCAGAAAAACGTTAAAGAATTCAGTATCTTTTCCCAAGAAAAGCAAACTCTCAACACACCAATATGTTAGAAGACATGTATGGAATAAGCAGGATCAAGTTTAGTAATAATTCGTAATGAATAAAATAATATTGCTAGGCAATTTCAGCAAAAAAAAATAAAGTTGCCCTGATCTATAAGATGTGTTCTGAGACTCTAGCAGAAATGAAAAAAAGAAAATCCAAAGTACAGATAAAATATCAGAAGAGGGACACAGGAGAAGAATGATAAAGAGGTTTGACCTGCTCAGAAATGGCAAAGAAAACTAAACCTTAATAGTTCTGAATCACACTAAAATACCAGAAATCTGTCTAGTTCAGAGAGGAAATGTAGTTCTTGTTTATTCAAGAACAAAGATTGTTCAGCTTTGTGACATGGTCAGCTCTGCTCACTAAAGTAAGGAGCGCTTAAAAATGCCAGTGTCAAGGAGCTACCTTTGGAAGGGTTAAGAAAGGGCTTCCTACAATATCTCTTGCAAATATAGTTGCAAAAAATATTTAAAAGACACTAGCAAACATAATTCCAGCAACATGAAAAGGATTATATACATTGACCAAGTAGGATTTATCATAGGAATTCAAGGTTTGTTCAACATACAAATTCAATCATTGTAACACACCATATAGCTAAAACTAAAAAAAAAAAAAAAAAAAAAAAACCTCAATAGATGCAGAAATAAAAATACAAAAAAAAAAACCAAAAAACAAACAAACAAACAAAAAACCCAACATCCTTTCCCAGTAAAAACACTTAAAAAATTTTTTTAAAAAGGGTAAATTCCTTAATCTGATTGATAAAAGAGCATTAAGGAAAAACTCACAGCTAACACCATACTTTATACAAAAAGACGGCAAACTTTTTCCTGTGATTAGGAAAGACAGGGATATCTATTCTACCACTTCTAGTCATCCTTATATTGAAGATTCTATCCATAGCAACTGGGCAATAAAAATAAATAAAAGGCATCCATACTGGAAAGGAAGAGGTAACATTACTCAGAGATGAAAAAGTGAGATCTTGTATATAGAAAATCCTAAAGAATCCATACAAAAACTGTTAGAACTAATAAATAAGCACAGCAATTTTGCAAGATCCTAGATCAACATACAAAAATCAACTGAATTTTTATATACTAGCAATGAATAATCTAAAAATAAAATTAAGAAAGTATAGTTGACCCTTGAACAACACAGATTTGAAATGCACAGACCCACTTTTATGTGTGGGGTTTTGGGGGGTTTTTTTGGAAGAAATACAGTTTGATACCATACGTGTATTTTCTCTTCCTTATAATTTTTTTAATAGCATTTTCTTTTCTATAGTCTGCTTTATTGTAAGGATACAGTATACAATACATTTGACACACAAAATATGTATTAATAGACTGCTTGTGTTATTGGTAAGGTTTCCACTTAATATTGGGCTATTAGTAGTTAAGTTTTGGGGGAGTCAAACATTATACACAGATTTTTAACTCTATAGAGGGTTGGCACCCCTAATGCCTGCCTTGTTCAAGGATCAACTATAATTCCATTAAAAATGGCTTCAAAATATTTAAAAATTAAGAACCAGTTGAACAAAAGAAATACAAGATGTATATACTAAAAACTATAGCATTTCATTGACAGATAAT